>NC_092789.1:45618693-45633693 GCF_047496795.1 Chiloscyllium punctatum
GTGTGTGTGAGTGTGTGAGTGTGTGTGTGAATGTGTGTGTGTGTGAGTGTGTGTGAGTGTGTGAGTGTGTGAGTGTGTGTGTGAGTGTGTGTGTCTGTCTGTGTGTGTGAGAGAGTGTGTGAGAGAGAATGTGTGTGTGAGAGAGAATGTGTGTGTGAGTGTCTGTGAGTGTGTGTGTGACGGTGGGCGTGTGTGAGTGTGTGTGTGAGTGTGCGTCTGTGAGTGTGTGAGTGTGAGTGTGTGTGAGTGTGTGTCAATGTGTGAGTGTGTGAGTGTGTGTGTGATAGAGAGAGTGTGTGTGAGTGTGTGTGTGTGACTGTGTGAGTGTGTGTGAGTGTGTACATGTGAGTCTGTGAGTGTGTGTGTGTGATTGTGCGTGTGTGCGAATGTGTGTGTGTGGGTGTGTGGGAGAGAGAGAGAGTGTGTGAATGTGTGTGTGACTGTGTGAGTGTGTGTGAGTATGTGTGCGTGAGTGTGTGTGTATGTGTGTGTGCGCGACTGTGTGTGTGTGAGTGTGTGTGTGTATGTGTGAGTATGAGTGTGTGTGTGAGTGTGTGAGTGTGAGTGTGTGTGTGAATGTGTGTGAGAGATGTGTGTGAGTGAGAGAGTGTGTGTGAGTGAGTGTGTGAGTGTGTGTGAGTTTGTGAGTGTGTGTATTTGTGAGTGTGTGAGTCTCTGTGTCTGAGTGTGTGAGCGTGTGTGTGTGAGTGTGAGAGTGCGTGAGTGTGAGTGTGACTGTGAGTGTGTGTGTGAGTGTGTGTGTGAGTGTGTGTGTATGTGTGTGAGTGTGTGTGTGAGTGTGAGTTTGTGTGAGAGTGTGTGTGTGAGTGTGTGTGAGAGTGTGTGTGTGAGTGTGTGTGAGTGTGTGTGTATGTGATTGTGTGTGTGTGAGTGCGTGTGTGAGTTTGTGTGTGAGCGTGTGTGTGAGCGTGTGTGAGTGTGAGTGTGTGAGTGTGTGTGTCTGTCTGTGTGTGTGTGAGAGAGTGTGTGAGAGAGAATGTGTGTGTGAGTGTCTGTGAGTGTGTGTGTGAGAGTGTGTAAGTGTGTGTGTGAGTGTGTGTGTGAGTGTGTGTGTGTGTGTGTGAGTGTGTGTGTCTGTCTGTGTGTGTGTGAGCGAGAATGTGTGTGTGAGTGTCTGTGAGTGTGTGAGTGTGTGTGTGAATGTGTATGTGTGAGTGTGTGTGTGTGAGTGTGTGTGTGAGTGTGTGTGTGAGTGTGTGTGTCTGTCTGTGTGTGTGTGAGCGAGAATGTGTGTGTGAGTGTCTGTGAGTGTGTGTGAGTGAGTGTGTAAGTGTGTGTGTGAGTGTGTGTGTGAGTGTGAGTGAGGGTGTGTGAGTGTGTGAATGTGTGTGCGATTGTGTGTGCGTGTGTGTGTATGTATGTGTGTGTGAGTATGTGTGTTAGTAAGTGTGTTTGTGAGTGGGAGTGTGTGTGCGTGTGTGTGACGGTGGGCATGTGTGAGTGTGTGTGAGTGTGCGTCTGTGAGTGTGTGAGTGTGAGTGTGTGTATGTGTGAGTGTGTGTGTGTGAGTCTGTGAGTGCGTGTGAGTGTGTGTGTGAGAATGTGTGAGTGTGTGAGTGTGTGTGTGTGAGTGTGTGTGTGAGAGAGAGAGTGTGTGTGAGTGTGTGTGTGACTGTGTGAGTGTGTGCATGTGAGTCTGTGAGTGTGTGTGTGTGATTGTGCGTGTGTGCGAATGTGTGTGTGTGGGTATGTGTGTGAATGTGTGTGTGAGAGAGAGAGTGTGTGTGAATGTGTGTGTGACTGTGTGAGTGTGTGTGAGTATGTGTGCATGAGTGTGTGTGTGTGTGAGAATGTGTGTGTATGTTTGTGTGTGAGTGTGTGAGTAAGTTTGTGTGAGTGTCTGTGAGAGTGTGTGTGTGAGTATGTGTGTGAGTGTGTGTGTGAGTGTGTGTGAAAGTGGGTGTGAGTGTGTGCGAGAGAGTGTGTGTGTGTTTGCGTGTTGAGTGTGTGTGCGCGAATGTGTGTGTGTGAGTGTGTGTGTGTGAAATTGTGATTGTGTGAGTGTGTGTGTGAGTGTGTGTGAGTGTGTGCATGTGAGTGAGTGTGTGTGTTTGTGAGTGTGTGTGTGTGTGAGTGTGTGTGTGTGTGAGTGTGTCTGTGTGTGAGTGTGTGTGTGAGTGTGTGTGTGAGTGAGTGTGTGTGTGTGAGTATGTGTGTGTCTGTGTCTGTATGAGTGTGTGTGTGTATGTGAGTATGTGTGTGAGTGTGTGTGTGTGAGTGTGTGACTGTGTGTGTCAGTGTGTGCGTCTGTGAGAGTGTGTGTGTGAGTGTGTGAGTGTGTGTGTGAGTGTGTGTGTGAGTGGGTGTGTGTATTTGAGTGTGTGGGTGAGGGTGGCGTTGTGTGAGTGTGGGTGTGAGTGTGTGTGTGTCTGTATGAGTGTGTGTGTGAGTATGTGTGTGAGTGCGTGTGTGTGAGTGTGAGTGTGTGTGCTTGTGTGAGGGTGTGTGTGAGAGTATGTTTGTGTGAGTGTGTGTGTATGTGTGTATGTGTGTATATGTGTGTCAATCCTGTCATAATAACACTTAACAGAGAAACTTGCTTTATGACTTGTGTTATCTCATCTCGCCATAGTGACCTTTCAGCTTTAACCTTACTCTCCGAATTGGTGTAAGAATGTTCCACTATGGTTATCCCATCCTGCCCCTGCCTTCCACAGAACACAGGTCGCTAGTAGTCTTCATGCTTTAACCCTTCCCATGCTCTCATGCCTCTTTATTATCCATACTCCCCCACCACCCTCCCCCCCCGAGAGACATACTGGCCTCACTCAGAGAAAGAAGACAATAAGCTCTGCCTCTCTTGTGCCCAATACCAACATTAGCCCCAACATGTGGGCGGCACGGTGGCACGGTGGTTAGCACTGCTGCCTCACAGCGCCAGAGACCCGGGTTCAATTCCCACCTCAGGGAACTGTCTGTGTGGAGTTTGCAAATTCTCCCTGTGTCTGCGTGGGTTTCCTCCCACAGTCCAAAAATGTGCAGGTCAGGTGAATTGGCCTTGCTAAATTGTCTGTAGTGTTAGTTTCCGGGATAAATGTATGGGAATGGGTCTGGGTGGGTTGCACTTTGGCGGGACGGTGTGGACCTGTTGGGCCAAAGGGCCTGTTTCCACACTGTAAGTAATCAAAACTAAATAATTTTCGGAGTCTGAGACTTAAAGGGTTCTTGCTCAGTTCCTGGAGTCCCTTCGGACAAAACCTTGTCCTCCAATAACCAGAACAGGAAAAAAGACCCTAGATTCCTCTCAATTTAAGACCTGCGCGTTCTTCAGAAGTATCATCGATGTCCCCACGTGGAGATATACCTTGCACTTTGTCGGTTGTTGGATCATAATAATAGAGTGGTGGGGTTCTGTCAGAGGAGTAAGTACTTCCGGGGGTAGCTGGAATGACCAGAAGTTGCTGGGTAGTGTCGTGAACTAAAAACTCACTTAACAAAAGGTAAAGCACAGCAAAAGATGAAGAAACAATGAGGAAAACCGCGCCGACAATCAGACCAATCTTGACAATCCATGCCCCCCCCAAGACACTAATATATTATTCAGCCAATCAAAAGCCTGATGGTCCAACCCCACATCATATTTTAGCTCCCGCCATAGTTTTTCCATTGATTTAGTAAACGATCCCCCATTGTTAGGGATAAAGGTACAGCAATGTTCCCCAAATACACACCAACCCCGCCTTTTTCTGCCAGTATCCAATCTAAGGCCACGTCTTGCCATGTCATTTTACGAGAAACATCCAATTGTTCTCCCAAGGCCACAAGGGCATCGTCAGTATCATCGATAAATCTCTGCTGGTTGTAATAAATGTAATAAACTTTGTTTACTCGTATTACAGGCAGAACAGAGTCAGCAAGGACATACAGTTCAGAGGGTGAGAACATAACAGAGGTATTTACAGGCTATGGAGCGTGCTCTAGGCAGGATCAATGTTCACATCGTTTGAAGAGATAGAGTCCATTCATCAGTCTGACAACGTGGGGAAGCAGTATGTTCTGTTTGACGTTGCTGGTGTGTGTGTGTGTGTGTGTGTGAGAGAATGTGTGTGTGTCTGTGTGTGTGTGAGTGTGAGTGTGTGTGAGTGTGTGTGTGCATGTGTGAAAGTGCGTTTGAGTGTGTGAGTGTGTGTGAGTGCGTGTGTGAGTGTGTGTGTGAGTGTGTGTGTGAGAGTGTGGTGTGAGTGTGTGTGTGTATGTGCGTGAGTGTGTGTGTGAGTGTGTGTGTGAGTGTGTGAGTGTGAGAGTGTGTGCGTGAGTGTGAGTGTGTGAGTGTGTGTGTGAGTGTGTGTGAGTGTGTGTGTGTGAGTTAGAGTGTGTGTTCGTGTGTGTGTTCGTGTATGTGTGTGTGAGTGGGTGTGTGTGTATGTGTCTGAGTGTGTGAGAGAGAGTGTGTGTGAGTGTGTGTGTGAGTGTGTGAGTGTGAGTGTGTGTGTGACTGTGTCTGTGTGTGTCAGAGTGTGTGTTTGTGAGAGTGTGTGTGTGAGAGTGTGTGTGTGAGAGTTGGTGTGAGAGTGTGTGTGTGTGTGTGTGTGTGTGGTGGTGGTCGGGTAGAGCTATGGTAGATTCCCTTCCAATAGCAATTTCTAGGATATTCCTGGTTAAGGAATGTGATGGTATTAACACCAAGGACCGATGGTTAGGGTCTGTCCCAAAGGTGTCCACCAAGTGCATTGATTCAGTGATGGGGATGGGATTCTACACCCAGGAGCGAGAATTAAATTCCTGCTTCATGGTCATTTCCAGCATATTGATCATGGGGGACATTCGGTGATGGCAACGCCATATTATTTCAAAGGCCGGTGGTGGGAGTAGCCCTTATTTGAGTTGGTCATTTCTTGGCGTTTCTGTGGCACCGATGTTCCTTCCCATTTGCATGTTTGGTTAAATATTGCTGGTTTGTTAAATATCGCCTCTGAAGTGAAACTGTCCTGTCGCCAGTCACCATCCTGTCTGCCACCCTTCAGTGAATTGGCAAAGGGTGTTAAATATGAGCTAAGAGCTTCCTGCCTGTTTACGGAACCATTGCATAAGCTCTCGATGATGACGTGTCGAATGTCATGAGTGTAATCCATCACAGATTGTGAAACATTATGATTACTTGTGTGGAAAGAAAACATGCACACACTCTTCCGCTGACACATTTATACTCAGACATGCAGGCACTCACCCAGCAAAAGCATGAGAGGAAAGTGGAGAAGCAGAGGGAAGGAAGGAGGAGACACAACTGGTTATGTCAATGTAGGCAGTGGAAAGACAAAGAGAGGTATTGAGGATGAGGGAAGAGGAGAGTGAGGGGATTGCTAAAGAGGGGCAGAATAGGAACATGCAGAGAATACGAAATAAAGGTACAAATCACCTGACACTACTGTTATAGTCCAGTAGGCACATTTGGAAGCATCAGCTTTTAGAGAGCCACCCCTTCATCAGCTGATTGTGACATATAAGATCATAAGACACGGAATTAAAAATAAACTTTTACAATTTGATGTTACTGGAACTATATAATGAACAATAACTAATGCAACTCAGCCAATATTGTCTATCTCATACACTGCATGCAAGGATGCTCTGAGGGCGTGGCACCTTAAGGAGACCGAGTAGAGACTCCACCAAATGGTCACTGCACAATTAGCAACAGACAGGAGTCTTCCCTCCTAATTGGAGAACATTTCAGCGGTCTGGGACATTCGGCCTTGGACCTTTGGGTGACCGTCCTTCCAAAACGGACTTTAGGAAAGGCAACACACCAAGGTGGCCAAGCAGAGGCCGATAGCCAAGTTAGGTACCCATGAAGTAGGAGAAAATATAGAGACCCACCAGGAGACGCAGAGAGTTCTTCAAGAAGTAGGCCTTTAATTTGCAAACAGAAAACCGTGAAACTGAAAAAGCTGATTCCCGAATGCCCCCAAATCTCAGGTTCCATGGATTTTTATTTATTTTTATCATGTTTCTGTCAGCATGTCCAACTATATTAATCAAAGTACCTCACGCTAGCGACAAAATAAACCAGTGATGTTAGTGCCCATTATCTCTTTAGTTGTACATTCTACTTAATGTTATTCTAATGTCACAGTTAGATATTTATTGCTAACTCTGCTACAGTGATCTTCAATTGTAGACTAACCTGTCATGAGAGATATTTAGCCATTCCATCTGTTACAATAGTCTCCTATCTCAAGCTGACTCTGCTAACTATTAATAAGGTATTTTAATGTCATGTCCCAAATATTTACAGTCCCAATCCTGTCATAATAACACTTAACAGAGAAACTTGCTTTATGACTTGTGTTATCTTATCTCGCCACAGTGACATTTCAGCCTTAACGTTACTCTCCGAATTGCTGTAAGAATGTTCCACTATGGTTATCCCATCCTGCCCCTGCCTTCCACAGAACACGGGTCGCTAGTGGTCTTCATGCTTTAACCCTTCCCATGCTTTCATGCCTCTTTATTTTCCATACTCCCCCCCCCAACCCCCCAAGAGACATACTGGCCTCACTCAGAGTAAGAAGACAATAAGCTCAGCCTCTCTTGTGCCCAATACCAACATTAGCCCCAACATGTGGGCGGCACGGTGGCACAGTGGTTAGCACTGCTGCCTCACAGCGCCAGAAACCCGGGTTCAATTCCCACCTCAGGCGACTGACTGTGTGGAGTTTGCACATTCTCCCCGTGTCTGCGTGGGTTTCCTCCGGGTGCTCTGGTTTCCTCCCACAGTCCAAAGATGTGCAGGCCAGGTGAATTGGCCATGCTAAATTGCCCATAGTGTTAGGTAAGGGGTAAATGTAGGGGTATGGGTGGGTTGCGTTTGGGCGGGACGGTGTGGACCTGTTGGGCTGAAGGGCCTGTTACACTCACAAGGGCATCACCAGTAACATCGATAAATCTCTGCTGGTTGTAATAAATGTAATAAACTTTGTTTACTCGTATTACAGGCAGAACATAGTCAGCAAGGACATACAGTTCAGAGGGTGAGAATATAACAGAGGTATTTGCAGGCTATGGAGCGTGATCTAGGCAGTATCAATGTTAACATTGTTTGAAGAGATAGTGTCCATTCATCAGTCTGACAACGCGGGGAAGCAGTATGTTCTGTTTGAAGTTGCTGGTGTGTGTGTGTGAGCGTGTGTGTGTGTGTGTGTGAGTGTGCGTTCGTGTCTGTGTGAGTGTGAGTGTATGTGATAGAGTGTGTGAGCGTGTGTGTGTGTGTGAGAGTGTGTGTGTCTGTGTGTGAGTGTTTGTGTGAGATGGTGTGTATGTGTCTGTGTGTGAGTGTGTATGAGTGTGTGTGTGGGTGAGTGTGTGGGTGAGTGTTTGTGTCAGTGTGTGTGAGAGTGTGTGTGTGTGAGTGTGTGTGAGAGAGAGTGTGTGTGAGTGTGTGAGTGTGTCTGTGTGTGTATGAGTGTGTGAGTGTGTGGTTGAGTGTGTGTGTGTGAGTGTGTGTGTGTGAGTGTGTGAGTGTGTGAGTGAGTGTGTGATTGTATGTGTGTGAGTGTGTGTGTGTGTGAGTGTGTGTGTGAGTGTGTGTGAGAGAGAGTGTGTGTGAGCGTGTGTGAGTGTGTGTGTGAGTGTGTGTGAGTGTGTATGTGAGTGTGTGTTTGAGTGTGTGTGAGTGTGTGTGTTAGTGTGTGTGTGAGTGAGTGTGTGATTGAGTGTGTGAGTGTGTGTTTGTTTGTGTGAGTGCGTGTATGAGTGTGTGTGTGTGTGAGTGTGTGTGTGAGTGTGTGTGGATGTGTGTATGTGAGTGTGTGTGTGTGAGTGCGTGTATGAGTGTGTGTGTGTGTGAGTGTGTGTGAATGTGTGTATGTGAGTGTGTGTGAAGTGTGCGTGTGAGTGTTTGGGAGAGAGAGTGTGTGTGTGAGTGTGTGTGTGAGAGAGAGAGTGTGTGTGAGTGTTTGTGTGTGAGTGCGTGTGTGTGAGTGTGTGAGTGTGTGTGAGTGTCTGTGTGTGAGTGTGTGTGTGTCTGTGTGTGTGTATGTGAATGTATATGTTTGTGTAAGTGTGTTTATGTGTGTGTGTGATTGTGTGCCTTTGTGTGAGTGTTTGTGTGAATGTGTGTGAGTGTGTGTGTGGATGTGCGTGTGCATGTGTGTGTAAGTGTGTGTGTGTATGTGTTTATGTGTGTGTGTGAGTGTGCGTGTGGGAGTGTGTGTGTGTGTATGTGTGTGTGAGGGTGTGTGTGAGTGAGTGTGTGAGTGTGTGAGTATGTGTGTGTGTGGGTGTGAGTGTTTGTGTGAGAGTGTGTGTGTGCGAGTGTGTGTGAGTGTGTGAGTGTGTGTGTGAGAGGGTGTGTGTGTCTCTGTGTGTGTGAGTGTGTGTGAATGTGTGTATGTGCGTGTGTGTGAGTGTGCGTGTGAGTGTGTGTGAGAGAGAGTGTGTGAGTGTGTGTGAGAGAGAGTGTGTGTGTGAGTGTGTGTGAGTGTGTGCATGTCTGTGAGTGTCTGTGTGTGAGTGTGAGGGTCTGCGTGTGTGAGTGTGAGAGTGTGTGTATGTGAATGTATATGTGTGTGTGTGAGTGTGTCTCTGTGTGTGAGTGTTTGTGTGAATGTGTGTGTGAGCGTGTGTGTGGATGTGTGTGTGGATGTGTGTGTAAGTGTGTGAGTGTATGTGTTTATGTGTCTGTGTGAGTGTGCATGAGGGAGAGTGTGTGTGAGTGTGTGAGAGTGTGTGTGAGAGGGTGTGTGTGTCTCTGTGCGTGAGTGTGTGAGAGTGTGTGAGTGCATGTGTGTGAGTGTGTGTGCGCGTGAGTGTGTGTGTGTGAGTGTGTGTGAGAGAGAGTGTGTGAGTGTGTGTGTGAGTGTGTGTTTGTGAGTGTGAGTGTGTGTGTGAGTGTGAGTGTGTGTGAGAGAGAATGTGTGTGTGAGTGTGTGTCTGTGTGAGAGAGTGTGTGTGTGAGAGAGTGTGTGTGAGTGTGTGTGTGAGTGTATATGTTTGTGTGAGTGTGTGTGTGTGAGTGTGTTTGTGAGTGTGTGTTTGTGTGTGAGTGCGTGTGAGTGTGTGTGAGTGTGTGTGAGTGTGTGAGTGTGTGTGAGTGTGTATTTGAGTATGTGCATGTATGTGTGCATGTGTGTATGAGTGTGTGTGTGTCTGAGTGTGTGTCTGAGTGTGTTGTTGTTGTGTGTGGCTGTGTGTGTGTGCACGTGTGTGTGTGAGTATTTGTGTGTGTGAGTGTGTGTGTGTGAGTGTGTGTGTGAGAGAGAATGTGTGTGAGTGTGTGTGTGAGAGAGTGTGTGAGTATGTGTGTGAGTGTGTGTGTGAGAGAGTGTGTGTGAGTGTGCGTGTGAGTGTATATGTATGTGTGAGTGTGTGTGTGAGTGTGTGTGTGTGTGAGTGTGTGTTTGTGTGTGTGTGAGTGTGTGTGTATGTGTGTGTGAGGGTGTGTGTGAGTGAGTGTGTGTGTGTGAGTATGTGTTTGTGTGGTTGTGAGTGTGTGAGTGAGAATGTGTGTGTGTGAGTGTGTGTGTGTCTGTGTGTGTGAGTCTGAATGTGTGTGTGAGTGTGTGAGTGTATATGTGAGTGTGAGTGTGTGTGTGAGAGTGCGTGTGTGCGCGAGTGCATTTGTGAATGTGTGTGTGCGAATGTGTGTGTGAGTGTGTGTGTGTGAGAGAGAGTGTGTGTTTGAGTGTGTGTGTGACTGTATATGTTTGTGTGAGTGTGTGTGTGTGAGTGTGTGTGTGTGAGTGTGTGTGTGAGTTTGTGTTTGTGTGTGGGAGTGTGTGTGAGTGTGTGTGATTGTGTGTGAGTGTGTGTATGTGTGAGTGTGTGTGAGTGTGTGTGAGTGTGTGTGTGAGTGTGTGCGTGTACGTGTGCATGTGTGTGAGTGTGTGTGTCTCTGTGTGTGTGTCTGAGTGTGTTGTTGTGTGTGGCTGTGTGTGTGTGCGAGTCTGTGTGTGAGTGTGTGTGTGAGTGTGTGTGAGTGAGTGTTTGTGTTTGTGTGAGTGTGTGTGTGAGTGTGTGTGTGTGAGAGTGTGTGTGAGTGTGTGAGTGTGAGAGAGAGTGTGTGTGTGAGTGTGTGTGTGAGAGAGTGTGTGAGTGTATATGTGTGTGTGTGAGTGTGTGTTTGTGTGTGTGAGTGTGTGTGTGAGTCTGTGTGTGAGTGTGTTTGATTGTGTGCGTGTATGTGTGCATGTGTGTGTGTGTCTGTGTGTGTCTCTGAGTGTTATATTGTGTGTGTGGCTGTGTGTGTGTGAGTGTGTGTGTGTGAGTGTGTTTATGTGTGTATGTGTGTGCGCGTCTGTGTGTGCGTGTGTGTGCGTGTGTATGACTGTATGTGTGTGTGAGGGTGTGTGTGAGTGCGTGTGTGAGTTTGTGTTTGTGTGTGGGAGTGTGTGTGAGTGTGTGTGATTGTGTGTGAGTGTGTGTATGTGTGAGTGTGTGTGAATGTGTGTGTGAGTGTGTGCGTGTATGTGTGCATGTGTGTGAGTGTGTGTGTGTCTCTGTGTGTGTGTCTGAGTGTGTTTTTGTGTGTGGCTGTGTGTGTGTGCGAGTGTGTGTGCGAGTGTGTGTGTGAGTGTTTGTGTGTGTGTGTGAGTGTGTGTGTGTGTGAGCGTGTGTGTGTGAGTGTGTGTGAGTGTGAGAGAGAGTGTGTGTGTGAGTGTGTGTGTGAGTGTGTGTGTGTGAGAGAGTGTGTGAGTGTATATGTGTGTGTGTGAGTGTGTGTGTGTGAGTCTGTGTGTGAGTGTGTTTGATTGTGTGCGTGTATGTGTGCATGTGTGTGTGTGTGTCTGTGTGTGTGTCTGAGTGTTATGTTGTGTGTGTGGCTGTGCGTGTGTGTGTGTGTGTGTGAGTGTGTGTGTGAGTGTGTTTATGTGTGTATGTGTGTGCGCGTCTGTGTGTGCGTGTGCGTGTGTGTGTGTATGTCTGTATGTGTGTGTGTGTGAGGGTGTGTGTGAGTGCGCGTGTGCGTGTGTGTGTATGTATGTGTGTGAGTGTGTGTGAGGGTGTGTGTGAGTGCGTGTGTGTGAGTGTGTGAGTATGTGTGTATGTGTGTGTATGTTTGTGTGAATGTGTGTATGTTTGTGAGTGTGTGTATGTGTTTATGTGTGTGTATGTGTGCCTGTGATTCTGTATATGTGAGTGTGTGTGTGAGTGTGTGTGTGAGAGTGTGAGTGTTTGTGTGAGTGTGTGAGAGTGTGTGCGTGTGTGTGTGAGTGTGTGTGTGTGAGTGTGTGTGAGTGTGTGTGCGGGAGAGTGTGTGAGAGTGTGCGTGTGAGTGTATATATGTGTGTGTGATTGTGTGAATGCGTGTTTGTGTGTGTGAGTGTGTGTGCGAGAGGGTGTGTGTGTGTCTGTTTGTGTGCGAGTGTGCGAGTGTGTGTGTGAGTGTGTGAGTGTATGTGTGTGAGTGTGTGTGAGTGTGTGTGTGAGAGAGAAAGTGTGTGTGAGTGTGAGTGTGTGTGTGTTTGTGAGTGTGTGTGTGAGTGTGTGTGAGTGTTTGTGTTTGAGTGTGTGTGTGTTAGAGAGAGTGTGTGTGTGAGTGTGTGTGTGAGAGAGTGTTTGCGTGTGTGAGTGTGTGTGTGAGTGTGTGTGATTGTGTGTGAGTGTGTGTGAGTGTGAGTGTGTGCATGTATGTGTGCATGTGTGTGTGTGAGTGTGTGTGTGTCTCTGTGTGTGTCTGAGAGTGTAGTTGTGTGTGGCTGTGTGTGTGTGAGTGTGTGTGTAAGTGTGTGTGTGAGTGTGTGTGTGAGTGTTTGTGTGTGTGTGAGTGTGTGTGTGTGTGAGCGTGTGTGTGAGTGTGTGTGTAAGAGAGAGTGTGTGTGAGTGTGTGTGAGTTTGTGTGTGAGAGAGTGTGTGTGAGTGTGTGTGTGAGTTTGTGTGTGAGAGAGTGTGTGTGAGTGTGTTTGTGAGTGTATATGTGTGTGAGAGTGTGTGTGTGAGTGTGTATGAATGTGTATGAGTGTATGCGTGTATGTGTGCATGTGTGTGTGTGTTTGTGTGTCTGTGTGTGTGTCTGAGTGTGTAGTTGTGTGTGTGGCTGTGTGTGTGTGAGTGTGTGTGTGTGTGAATGTGAGTGTGAGTGTGTGTGTGTGAGTGTTTGTGTGTGTATGAGTGTGTTTATGTGTGTATGTGTGTGCGTCTGTGTGTGCGTGTGCGTGTGTGTGTGTATGTCTGTGTGTGTGTGTGTGTGTGTGTGTGTGTGTGTGTGTGTGAGTGAGTGTGTGTGTGTGTGAGTGTGTGAGTGTGCGGATCTCTGTACCTTCTCCCTTACAAAAGCGGTTGTAGATCATGACACGGTTTCGATGGGTCTTTGATGATATTGTCAGCCTGTCTCTGGCAGTAAGCTGTATATACGTGGTCCATGGGTGAATGATTGGCTTCCGTGATGGTCTGGGATATGCACATCACCTTCTGCAGTTTCTTAAGCTCCTCGGCAGAGCTGTTGCTGTATCAGGCCGTTAGGCTCCCGGACATTCTGCTGTCAGTGGTGCATCTATACAAGTTGGTATGGGTCCTTATGGACATGCAAAACTTGAAGAAGAGGCAGTTGTTTTGCCTTATTGACGACGCACCTAACATCATTTAACGTCGCTCTGATGAGCTTGGTGGTCTCCACCATCTTCACCTCAGCTCCGTTGACGTTGATGGGGCATGTTCTCTTTCATTCTTTCTGAAGTCAATGACCAGTTCTTTACTTTCGCCGTCGTTGAGAGAGATAAGTTGTTATCCCCACTTCGCCATGTCCTCTATCTCCTTTCTGAAATTTTGACTCATCGTTGTCAAATATCTCTCCTATCAGGCTAGTGTCGTTCGCAAACCTGCAGATGGCGTTCGTTGGAATTGCACTGTCGTGGGTGCACAGAGAATACAGTAGAGGACTGAGGTTACATCCGTGGTGGGCTCCAGTACTGAATGCTAACGTGGACGAGGTGCTGTTGTCTATTTTCACTGATTTCAGTCTCTCAGTCAGAGAGCTGATGATCCAGTTGGAGAGTGTGGAGATGCCCGTCACAGTGTTTTGCAATCAGTCTGGATGACATTATGATGTTGATACGGGAACTGTCGTCGATGAGCAGGAGTCCGGCATCGATGGCCTTGTTCCCAGACGTTCCAGGGATGAGTGCAAGGTTAGGGATATGACATCCGCTCTGTACCTGTTACATCATTTGGCCAATTGCGTATGATCCAGGCTGACAGGGAGACATAAGGTGACCAGCCTCTCAAAGCACTTCATCATTATTGAAGTCAGAGTTACTAAGCGGAAATCATGAAGGCACATTGTATGTGCCTTCTCAGTTATTGGGATAATAGTGATCTTCTTGATACACTTGTGGGCTTCGGCTTGTAGGAGGAGAGGGAGAGAATGTCATTAAAAAGCTCCACCAATTGGTCCACACAGGATCTGAGTGCTTGGCTGGGAATATCATCTGGGTCCAGCACATTCCTTTGGTTGACTCCCAGGAAGACCGATCTGACGTCTCAATGGTGATGAAGAGAACAAATATGTCTGGACGTTCTGGGGCAGTCATCACCATACTGCTGTCATTGTGCTCAAACTGAGCTTAGAATCAGGAAGGATGTGTCCTTGTCTGCTATCGTGCTCTATTTCATTTTCTACCCTGTAATGCCGCTTAGGCCTTCCCACAGACGGCAGTAGTCTATTTGGATCGTTTGGGGCTTTAACATGAGCAGGTACTGAATACCAGCAATCCTGATGGATTTGCAGGGACATTGTGGGACCTCATGTGTCGGTCTATGTCATCCAACCTGAATGTTAATCTTCAGTCAAGAGTAGATTTCCTGGTTCACTCTGGGGGTGGGGGGAGGACACTGACTTGCTCTGTCCTCAGGTGTGACTCCAGACCCACTTCACAACGTTTTGCTCTGACTTGCCGTGACTCTACATGTGACCACAGAACCACTTCAGACAGTTCTGAGCAAGGGTGATTCAACCTGAAAAGTTAACTTGCCTTCTCTACACAGATGATGTCAGCTCCTTTGAGCTTTGCCCGTCATTTCTGTCTTCATGATTGATTGAGTTTGGGGAGACTGGCCCTGAGGGCAGCCTGATATTCTGTTGCTTGTGTTTTGTGTGTTCAGATTACTTCATGAAGTGTGACTAATGACCTCTCCTACCGATACGCAACGTTTGTAACAGGAAGATTCATCATGCAACTTCTGCTCACTAAATGGCACATTCACCTCCTAGTGCATGCCGAATCTGGCAGATATTTCCCTCCATGTTTGTACAAAGAATTGATGTGATTGGTGGTCTCTCGGTGTTCGGGAAGCAGAGAGAGAATTTTGTCTCCTGTTCTGTCCCAGCGTGGATTCCAATTTCCTTTCGAAACTTTGAACCCAGATGTGAGGCAGTGGAGATTCTCAGAATATTGCCTCATCTGATTCCTGAGTTGAATGACATGTCCTCTCCAGCCCAAATTAACGGGGTAAAGTGAAGGAGTGAACTTGATCGTGGGCTATTGTTTCTGTGTGTTCGAGCACAGAATAATGTAATCCAGAAGTCCAGGAGAGCCCATTCAGCCCATCGAGTCCATAACATGAGATACTATTCGCAACATACACTAGCCCCACATCCAAAAACTTGCCTTTTGATTGAATGTGGCTTATGCAATGGCCTTTTTAAGATTGTGGGGTACCCTGACTCAGGTGCCCTCTAGACTGTCAGGTTGAAAAAGTTTCTCCTCAACTCGCCTCCAGTCTTTTTCTTGAGTGTTAATCCACAGACCCAGGTAACGTTTTGGGAATCTAGGTTCACATCGAACCGAGGCAGATAGTGGAAACTGAAATAAAATATTTAAAGAAATATGGACTTAAGATGTGGAGGATGGGCTTGAGTCCACTGTCGATTGTCAGAAAAAAAACAGAAGTTCTTCACTAATGTCCTTTAGGGAAGCAAAGTGCCATCTTTACGTGGCCTAGCCCACATGTGTCTTCAGACATACAGAAATGTTGTTGGCACCTAACTGGCATCTAGATGGGCAATAAATGCCGCCTAACCAGCGATGCTCGCATCCCATGAAT
>NC_092789.1:47379412-47514412 GCF_047496795.1 Chiloscyllium punctatum
TGTGTCGATCACGGATAGTGCCAGTGAATATGGACTTCCTTCTGCATTAAATAGCATCTGGTTCTGTATTTGAGCAAGACTTTCTCCCCATCTCTCACTGTCAGATTCATGAATGTATATAACTGTGGGATTCTGTTGCTGGACATGTACTGAACGTGCGATTCATTCTGTCTCTGAATCATACTCTCTATTAGTGTGTATTATGTAGTTCAAATTCTCCTGTCATGTATGCAAGTTTCAGATTCACTCAGCACTCAGGTCACTCTTATTTTTTGCATGCTTGATGAATTATGTGCATACGCTTAATTTTACTGGAAGGGACTTGAATTCCATCTTCAATACTTCAATACAAATGGGAGAAGAGAAGAAACAAAATTAGTGTCTGTAAATGACAGGATAATGCACAGTTACCATGCAAAATTTAACAAAACTAAAGAAAATAAAGGCAGAGGTTACAATCTAGGTTCCTGTGTCTTGTCCTCGTCACTGTTTACAAGACACTCAATATCTATCAGATTATGCGTGAATTCTGCCAGATGTCGCAATATAACTCGAAAATGGCTGGTGTCACTCGGTTCAAAACCATCTTGTTCCAGCAAATGATCCTGGATTAAAGCTACCAGTTCATTGGATTTGCAGAAATGCCGATTCAGTCCCATTTCCGTGTGAAAACACTTATGACGCTTGTCACTGGAATTTGCAGAGCTGGGAGTTTCTTCTCAGGGGATTGTTTCCGACTGCAATCCCTGATTCAAACGGAAACTCACCATTTCTGTTTCCGATGTAAAATCTTGATAGGCATGACAAATTCCAATAACCGGAATGATTTTCAGTTTGAAAATCTAATTCTAGTGTCAAGTTTTCATTATTTCAATGAATTCATTCGCCTTGCCTGCCCAGTGAATTGAATCCTAAACGCCCATAGTACAGACCGGGTTACTCACACTGTGAGAACGAGGAGCAGACATTGAACCTTTGAAATTTTGGTGTTTTGATCAGATATTGTATCCTCCATTTGCTAATGAAGGGTTGGCATAGTCCATTCAGATATTTAACTGCACTTATGGGCCTGATCAGCTGTGTTTGCCTTCAGTTCATTCGGATTGAGAGTACGAGGATGACAGGGAACTGTTCCTTGTCTGCACTGATTTCGCTTGGATTCGGGAATGCTATTTGTCAAATTTATTAATACAAGATTGAGAAGTTTGTTGAATTGTCGAAATTCTTTGGAACTTCAATTCACCCCGACCTGCATGACACCACATTCGTTTACCTGCGTGCGTTTGGGAGCATGCGCAGGTCTGAATATCTCCGGACTGTTCAAAGTGATTAAATGCCTTCCTTTGTGGCCTCCGTAAACCATGCACAGTCAGCAGTAGATTTAATCGAAAACCGTTCCGGATTCAGTCAGAGGAGCAGAGAAGGAGGACAGTAGTTCACTGCATAATACAAAGTAACGCTTCCAACGACACACACACACACACACACACACTCACACACAAAAACACACACATACACACAAACATAACACACACAAACATACACACTCTCTCTCGCACACACGCACATACACACACGCGTGCACACTCTCAAACAGGCAAAAACAAACATAGACATACATACATACACAGACACACAGACCTTCATACAGGCACAAAGAAACACACACAGGCACGCACACACACACTCAAACA
Organism: Chiloscyllium punctatum; assembly: GCF_047496795.1. Lineage (NCBI taxonomy): Eukaryota > Metazoa > Chordata > Chondrichthyes > Orectolobiformes > Hemiscylliidae > Chiloscyllium > Chiloscyllium punctatum. The sequence goes on from NC_092789.1 coordinate 47,381,107, forward strand.
CACACCAGATTTGAGAAGAATTGTGACTGGAATGACAACGCTCAGAGTCGAACGTGCCCATGAGGAGGAATGTTTCTGCTTGTTCTGTAACGAGGAAGTAACCTAATTTTGGGTATCATTCGTGACACCGAGTATTGACCTGGAACGATATGCAGGTACCTCTGCGTGAAGACATTTTTCAGAAGTTAAGATGACTTTTATAGCACATTACCTCTTTTCTAATCTCTCTCATTGATTCGGATGAAAATATACAAGGCATATGTTGTAAGTTCGCGCATGCTAATAAAAGATGGATGAAACGTGGACCGTGAGGAAGTTTATCACAACCTGCAGCAGGACCTTTATCAGCGCTGGAAGTTGGCCGAGAAATGGCATATAGACGTTACTACAGGTATAGGTGAGGTGTTGTATTTTGAATTAAGCAACTTTCAGAGTTTCATGGTGAATGGTCGGACCTTAAGGAGTGTGTTGCAACAGAGGGAACTTGGAGTACAGGCACAGGTTGATTCGAAGTGAAGTTATAGGTGGACAGGGCAGGGAAGAAGGCTTTCAATTCACTGGCCTTCATCAGTCAAGGTATTGAGTATTGAAGTTGGAAAGCTATGTTGCAGTTTTACAGGATGTTGGCTAGGCTGCAGTTGGAGTATTGTGTTCCGTTTTGGCCGCTTTCCTATCGGATGGATGGTATTAAGCTGTAAAGAATGCAGAATACAATTAGAAAAAATGTTGCCCGAACTCAATCGCCCGAGCTTTCGGGACAGTTTGGTCAACTAGGGTTTTTTTCATGACAATGTAGGACACTGAGGAGTTCTCTTGAAGACCACAAGAAGTTTGGGTAGTGGGAATGCACTCAGTATTTTTCTCAGGCTTTGCGAATCGAGGAATGCAGGGAACTAGTTTAAGGTTCGAGTGGAAAACGTAGAAAGGGAAACTGAGGAAATTTTGATTTTAGACAGAGGATTGTACGCATATGAAGTGAGCTGCCAGTGGAAGTGGTCGAGGTGGGTACGTTAGCAACAAGTATACGTCATTTGGACAATACTGGGACAGGAAATTGATGTGTATGGACCAGCTGCAAGGAACTGTGCTCCACGTGGTTGGATGTTTTCATTGGCAAGGGCCAGTTTCGATCAAAAGCCCTGTCTCCGCTCTGTAAAACTCTCTTTCTCTATGACTCTATTGCAGAGACTCCATTGAACAGAGGTACACAATACGACACAATCATTGTTACATACATGAATGCACAAACACACACAAGATGGGCACACACGTATAGAAGCACAGACCAACACAGATAAAGACACATGCGTGGAATCATATCCGTGCATAAGTAGATAGTGAAAGAGGCTGATCCACGCACACATAAACACACCCCGATCCAAATACACACACACACACAAACGCACACACACACACGTCAAACAACACTTTCCCAGAAACAGCTACATATGCAAACATACACAGCACAGACACATAAACGTGAACAGAGGCATACATATTAATATATAGACTAACACATATGGAGAATCACCAACACTCACAAGAATATGGTGTATCTGTTTTCAATATAAGGTCTTTAATTTCTGTGTGGGGTCTGTGTGTCCAGTGTGTGGTCCGGGAGTTCTGTGTCAGGGCCGCATATTAAATGTGAGCTCCTATGTTCAGTGTGGGCAACTGAGAGAGACTCCTTCCAAAATGGCACATATTTCCCTTCATTACCCCCTGTTCTTCCCGAACCTATTCAGCCAAAGTAGATAGAATGCCCATTCCCAGGTGTATCGCGAGATCTGTACCATGAAACGTGTGTGAATTTAGACGCAGGTGATCAAGCAATGCAGTTTTGTTTGCATCCTGAAACCTAGAGGAGTGGCATTGGCCGGGGGGGATTGACATATGTCAGTGGTAACGGCACCTAAACCTTCTCAGGAATGCCTGAATTGGGATTAGTCTCTCTCAGAGGTTTGGAGACTGTCATATTTTCTAACATCTCTCTGAAACCGAGATTGAACTTTAGGGAAGCATGTCAGACACTGGATGCAGCCTGTGTCTCCCAGATTTGTCCTGGGTGAGAAAGAAGCATGGGGCAGTTCCAATCAGGTTGACATCTGTTATGGAGAAGGCCAGACTCCCTCAGAATATTTTAAGGTGACGCACCAGAGCCGAACATTCTTTCTTAGGCGGATGGACAGTGGAAATTCCAGGAGTGGTGTAGCTGGCCAAACAGTACGTTTTGGTGGAAAGCAAAAATTGTTTGAACACTACGTATGAAACAGGAACAGAATGAATACAGACTTTTGAATAACTTCACGTAGTTGAAAACCCAAATGCCTCTATTGCAAGTAAGCGAGGGAGCGGTTCCAATTTCTGCAACATCCCAAAACGCACCACTTAGCAAAATGCAAATTCAAACTCAGGTTCAAACGTACAGGAGACCGTTCAGAGAGAAAGCTGGTGATAAACATCTGTTGAAGCATGGAAGTTCTTTTTGTTGTAGCTGCTTCTTTGTTACCAGGGGATTTCTAACCATCTGCTAAAAAATGAACAAACTAGAAAATACCATGAACAGGGAGAACTTGCCAATTCCCTCTGACTATTGAAAGTAGCCCTCCACAGACATAACAGAAACTCTGTCTTCACGATCTCTCTTCAATATAAACAAGGACAACGTAACTTTGTTAAAGGGCCAGAATTGACACACACGTTAGCATCATTGGTAAAAACTACAAAGGGAAAACGGATTGCTGACGCAGCCCATCAGCCCAACAGCCCCACCCTTATCCTGTTTGACAGACACTTCACAAACACAATGATCTTTCAGGTTATCTATTCATGCCTTCACCGCTTATCACCCTCATAGCCTTCCGAGTCGGCCCCATTCTCAGTCCTTCAGTACTTGTTGCCACTTAGACATCAATTGTGTTAAACTCACTGATTTGCTCCCTGCCAACATTTAATGTCCTGAAGCATACCAAGAAGAGAAAATGAAACCATTCCCACTAGACGTTCAATGGTATCTGCATTATATTACACACTGGCAACCATCCATCCCCCACCATTCCACCAACAGCTTACAATTACCAACATCCTGGGTCTGAAAATTGAGCCGGAAACTAACCTGGGCCAGCCATATCAATACAGTGGCTCAAGGGCGACTCAGAGGTGAGAAATCCTGCAGTGGCTAATTCAGCTCCTTACTCTCCCCTCCACTCACCTCCAATGCTCGCAACTCGCAAAATCTATCCACCATTGAGAAGGCACAACTGAGTTATGTGAAAACCACTTGCCTGGATTTTTGCAGCTGCAATTACACTCAAGAGACTCGATTCAGGGCAAAAAAAGTTCAATTCATTGAGAGAGCACCCACACACATAATACTCGCTCGACCACCAAATCTCAGTGGCAGTGTGTACCTTCCACAAGATGCACATCAGAAATTCACCAGAAATCCTGATCGAGCACCTTTGTATCCCGTGATCACTTCCATTCAGCTGGACAGGAATGCAGACGCATGGGATCACAGCCTGTCCAAGCCACTCACCATTGTGACTTGGAAGTGTATCGCATTCCTTCACTGTCACAGGTTAAAATTCTGGAATTACCTCCCATATGGAGTTATGGGTCTACACAGAGCACACAGACTGCTTTGTTTCAAGAGCTCAGCCCAGCACCACATTCTCAAGGCGAACTATGGTGAGCAAACATGTTAGCCGAACAAGTGGCTCGCATTTGAAGTGAATGAATAGGAATGAAAGGTAAGTGAAATATTTCGAGAGTTCCTTCAAAGTCACTGGGTCAAAATCCTCTAAGTGCCTCCTTGACGGCTTATTGTTCGTCTGCGTGCAGCACACTGACCACTGCAGTTCAAGAAGGAGATCAGCCACACTCTCTTCTCAAGGGGCACAAATAGGGATGGACAACAAATGGTGGACCGGCCAATGTACACCACGTCTTGTGAATAAAATATAATGAAGGGTGAGTGAAGACACTGATGATGTGCTTTCAGAGGGTACTGATCTATGAGATGTCCTTCTTCTCTCCGCCAACATCTGAGATCCTGACGCCATCTTATTGCATCCCTATCGCCGAAGGACTTTCTATCACTCTGTCTTGATCCAATCACCGACCTCACTGTGAAAATGTTATTTCACACAAGCGTTTTGACATGAATGTAAGAAACCAGGATCTTTACGACGATAGAGTAATGTACAGTCCTCGAACTGACATTTGCTGAACTACATCCGAGGATATCCGTAATAAAATAGATTACACTGCGGTTGTCTCTATCTATGTGTGTTGTTGATGTTCTTTTCGCACTTTATTAATTTCTCTCTCCTTCATGAATGTCTCTGTCGCTGTTTCTATCTTGAACGCTGTTATTTTTACTCACTCACCTATGTCACACAATGTATGATTCACTCCCTCTGTAATGTCTTCATTCAAACACTCTTTCACTCTCATTGCCCAATCTCTCTTTCTCCAATTCTTTCTCCATGTATCCTTCTTTCTTTACTCTTTGTTCCTGTTTTTCCTCTTGAACACATTCATCTTCTTTCACTGTCCCTCATTAATCATTCTCTCACGCACACTTCTCTCTTCATTCTCTGCTCTGCATTCCACTCTAACACATTTATCTCCTTTCTCTCTGCCACTCGTTATTCTCTATACCTGTATTTCAATAGACAATAGGTGCAGGAGTAGGCCATTCTGCCCTTCAAACCTGCACCACCATTCAATATGATCATGGCTGATCATCCATAATCAGTATCCTATTCCTGCCTTATCTCCATAACCCTTGATTCCACTATCCTTGAGAGCTCGATCCAACTCTTTCTGAAATGAATCCAGAGATTGGGCCTCCACTGCTGTCTGAGGCAGAGCATTCCACACAGCCACCACTCTCTGGGTGAAGAGGTTTCTCCTCATCTCTGTCCTAAATGGTCTACCCCGTACTTTTAAGCTGTGTCCTCTGGTTCAGCACTCACCCATCAGCGGAAACATGTTTCCTGCCTCCAGAGTGTCCAATCCTTTAATAATCTGATATGTCTCATTCAGATTCCCTCTCAGACTTCTAAACTCAAGTGTATACAATCCCACTCCCTCCAGTTTTTCAGCGTTAGTCCCACCATTCCAGAAATTGACCTTGTGAAGCTAAGCTGCACTCCCTCAATAGCCAGAATGTCTTTCCTCAAATTTGGAGACCAGAACTGCGCACAGTACTCCAGGTGTGGTCTCACCAGGGCCCTGTACAGCTGCAGAAGAACCTCTTTGCTTCTATACTCAATCCCTCTTGTTATGAAGGCCAGCATGCTATTAGCCTTCTTCACTACCTGCTGTACCTGCATGCTTACCTTCATTGACTGGTGTACAAGCACACCCAGATCTCTTTGTACTGCCCCTTTACATAAATTGATTCCATTTGCCTTCCTGTGTTTGCCACTAAAGTGGATAACCATACATTTATACTCATTAAAATGCATCAGCCATGCATCTGACCACACACCTACCCTGTCCAGATCACCTTGTAATCTGCTAACATTCTCCTCATATTTCACCCTGCCACCCAGCTTAGTATCATCAGCAAATTTGCTAATACCATCTTCTATATCATTAATATATATTGTAAAAATCTGCGGTCCCAGCACTGATCCCTGCGGTACGCCACTGGTCACTGCCTGCCATTCCAAAATGGAGCAGTTTATCACTGCTCTTTGTTTCCTGTCAGCCAACCAACTTTCAATCGAAGTTAATACTTTGCCCCAAACACCATGCACCCTAATTTTGCACACTAACCTCCGATGTGGGACTTTATCAAAATCTTTCTCAAAGTCCAGGAACACTACATCTACCGGATCTCCCTCGTCCATCTTCAGATTTACTTCCTCATTAAATTCCAGAAGATTAGTCAAGCATGATTTCCCCTTCATAAATCCATACAGACTCTGACGTATCATGTTACTACTATCCAGATGTCTTGTAATTTCATCGTTTATAATAGACTCCAGGAACATTTCCACCACTGAGGTCAGACTTACTGGTCTATAATTTCCTGCTTTCTCTCTCCCACTTTTCTTAAAAAATGGTACAAAATTAGCCACCCCCCAATCCGCAGGAACTGGTCCCGCTTTCTAACCCGTTTACTTTCCTTCCCCATATCTCACATTATTCTCACTAATACATTATCCTTCTGTCTCTATATCCCTCATTAGGGTTTGCAGCTCAATTTTTCTGTAATACCTGTTTTTACAGTATTTTGTCTCCTCCAACTCTCCTGTTAATCTTGCAATCTCCATTATGCTTATCTCTTGCTCCATCATCACTCCCTCGACCTTTATTTCATGCTCTCTCTCTGTCCATTCAGCCTCCTTCTGCATGTCTTAACATTTATCTTGTCTGCACTTCGTGCCACAGTGTCAATCTCCAAACTCAGCAGGATCTAACTCAGTGGCAGGCCTGGTAATGGTAAAGGCTGTGCTCAATCTGTGAAGGGTCATTCACATCAATTCCAGATGGATGAAACCACCTGTGGCAACTTACTTAATATTAAACCTCCCACTATCAGTGTTGACTTCCCCAAAATCACGTGTTGCGAGGAGCAACGGCAGAGATTATATTATCGCCCAACAATTTCTGCAAAGTCACAGTGAGATAAATGAAACAAAGGAGCCCTGTTCCGCTGGCTTGGAGATTATCTGTAGTTAATAATCTCTCAAGTTCTGAGCTCTTGAATTGTTAAAGTGACAGTCCACAGTGAGCAGTCAATGTTGCATCACCATCGAAAGTATACCACGGTGGGGTGAGATCATCTACCCTGATAAGAAATGTCCAGCTCCCACCCACCACCGACCTCCGCACATGCCCCCACAACATAACACCCCACCCCACCCTCCGGCAAGCTAGCCTTTCCGGATTGACGTCCCACCTGTGGCTTTTGAATTCCAGTAGCAGTGTCAGGAATTAACTCATGGCTGAGTGTATTAAATACATCTCTCTGCATCAGTGGTGCTCAGATGAAGATGGTCAGGAGCGTTACCAGACGTAACGATCACCAACAACCTGTCCAAAGCTTCACCGTAGATGTTACGGTGAAGAATGCACAAGAATGTCTCTACGTTCTCAGAGGGCTATGGAAATTCCTGATGTACTTCAAGAAGCTTACTTTTTATTTCTCGTGCACGATACAATATATCCTGTCTGTATGTATCACAACTTGGTACGGTAACTGCTGTGCCCAATACCGCAAGAAATACCATAGAGTCATGAACATGCCCAGTGTATTTTTAGATTCGTCGACAATTAATTAACTACATTTATGCTTCCCGCAGCCTCGGGTAAGCAGCCGACAGAATCAATAATCCCACACCTCACCAGGATTATACTATCTTTCATCCTTTTCTGACGGGCAGAAGATTTAAATATTTTTATTCAAATATCAAAATTTTCAAGAACAATTTTTCCCACTCTGATCTCAACCTTTGAAACAAAAGTGCGAAATTCTAATCTTAGTTTTCTCTCTGCTGCGTGTTCTGAAGCTGTAACAATGTATTCTGCACTCTGTTCTTTTACGATAATGTACTTTTATGGTATGATTTGCCGAGATAGCAAGTCTTTTTCATTTTATGTCAGTACATGTTGCAATACCGCTAAACCTACCGTTAATACGTGCTCAGAGTGTTTCATGATACTCTGAATTTCTAAAGGATTTACTGATACCTCCTTTATAACAGATTCTAACATGTTAGACGTTAAGCTAACTTTAGTTGGGTTATACTTGTCTCTAAATCTTTTTGTATAAGGTGGCTTGCAGTTAGCCAATTTTAAGGACGAACTAGGTATAAAGCCCATGAGACCATAAGACATTGGAGCACAAATTCAGGCCAACGAGTCTTCTCTGGCATTCAATCCTGGCTGGTACGTTTCTCAAAAAAAATACCTCGCCATCTCATGGTAACCTTAGGTTTCCTTCATATTGAGGAACCTATCCTTCTCAGTCCAAAATGAATGTGATTACTTCGTCTACATAACGATCTGTTGCAATGAATTCCATCGATTCGCCACTCTCTTGCTGAAGATTGCTTTTACTTATCTCTGTTCTTAAGGTTCGGAAAGAGGTTTGAGGGGCTGAATTGCCTGAATCTGTAGCATTCTCGCAAGAGTATATAGGTTAAACGCAGGAAAGCATGTTCGCGATGACCAGAGGAGTTAAAAACCAAGTGGGTCTCAGTCGAAGGCATTCAGGATAGGCCATTTAGAACGGAGGTAGGGAAACTTTCCTGAATCAGAGAGCGCGGAGACGGTAGAACTATCTGCCACTTAAAGCAGTCAAGGCGAAAAAAAATGAATCTTGTTTTCGAAGTAATCAGATATGGCTCCTGGAATGAAAAGGATCAAAGGGTATGGTGAGAAAACAGTAACAGGGGATAGTGTTGGGTGATCACCAAAGGTCACATTGAAAGTTATAGCAGGCTCGAATGCTTGAATGATCTATCCCTGTTCATAGTTTCTGTTTTTCACTATGAAACAAATGGTGCTGTGATTCATTCCATAATAGCTGCATAACATCGTTTGAAGTCGACAGAATGACATCCGGCAGTTAGTCTGTTCCATGAAGGAGGTAAATATTTTACATCATGAAAGCATGAAACAATCTGTTGGCAACTCAGGTGAAACTTTCAGAAATTTATAAATAAAACCTTTCATGGTATGTGGGCATCGCTGACTGAGTGCATCATTTTATGTTTGCTCCCGGAATAAAGAAAAATATTCTGTTCCCTCTCATTTGTATATCAGTAATGAGGGGGTCCACACTTGCACAATTGTAAACAAGACAGGTTGGAGCGAGAATAAAAATAAAGGGATACAGTTCTGAGGCTTTATAAGGCTCTGGTCTGGTCAGACCACATTTTGATCATTGTGAGCAAGTTTGGGCCTATTTCTCAGGAATGATGTGCTGGTCCGAAGGCGGGTCTGTAGGACGCGGGACAATACTCCCAGGAATGAAAGGGTTAACGGATGAGGGAAGTTTTAGGAATGTGGGCTGCTGGAATCTCGAAGGATGAAGGATGAGCAAATTGAAACATACAGAATACTGAAAGGCCTCGATGGAGTGGATGAGGGAAGATGTTCCATTCAGCATGAGAGACCAGGATCAGAGGGCACAGGCTTAGGTGAAGATTGCGATGGTTGACGGATTTCCAGCCCAACCGCTTGTTCTGTGGTGCTGGGGCGTTCAGGACCAATGATATGTGGGGTGTTTCATTTTGAGTTTCTTGAAAAGCTCGTCCTCTGCATTTGGTTGCACGTAAGCCCCGCACTTCTGCTCTTTTGGCACCCAATACCAATAGAAAAGGATAGGTCGGAGGAGCTACTCGTGGGTCTGCTACTGGGCCTGTGCAAACTGGTCATAAACAGGTCGAGGCAGCGGGACGTGGAGGGGGTGGTTATGACCGATTGCCTACCCGTCTTGTGTGGTCACGTTTGAGTCCGGATGTCCCTGAAGAAGGAGCACAGGGTGCCTACCAACATCCTCAAGATTTTCAGTGACAGGCGGGCACAGCTGGGAGTAGAGTGTTTTATTTATCCCCTCCTACTCTATTTTGATTTTATCCCTGCTCTCCCCTTCATCTTTTTGATCATGCAACATTGCTCTTTGGAACGAAGGGCACTTTTTGTCTCTAGCCCCTGTGGTGCTCCCTTCCTTCCTGCTGGTGGAAAATGAATAAGGGTTTATACACCTGTTGTTTTTCGTAGGGTCTCGCAACTGCACATACACAACTTGGGTACTGGGGAAGAACAGAAAGAACAAATAAATTCAAACCAATAATTCCTCACTTCATGCATCAGTCGATCCAGTCCAGGAATCAGTTTCGTATCCCTTTGTTGCACTTTCTCACTTAAGGAGGTCAAAACTGGAATAATATATTCACCAACATTGCTGTATATTATATTATGTCATGTTATATTATGAAATATTGTGTTGTACCATATCAAGGAATGTTTGCCACATTTCGATTTCCTTCATTGAACAGCACAATGGATCAATGGTTCGCATTCCGGTCTCACAGCGACAGGGCTGAGGCTCTCTTCCACAATTGCATACTGGCTGTGTAGAGTTTGTACTTTCACATCATCTCTGTTGGGTTTCCTCTGACCTATCTAGTTGTCTCGCACTTTCCAAAGATGTCGCAGTTTAGTTAAATTAAACTTGGTGAATCAAGGTCAAAAGGGGAGCATGAGAATTTCATCAGGTCTTGAACTCTTCAGGGGGTCGGCATGAACTCGATGGTTCTATATCATAACATCTTTATATTCACTGTCTTTTACTGGTCATATATTGACGACATCAATCAGGTCACCGCTTCACCTTCTCAATTCCAGAAAATACAGGTCTCCTCAAAAGGTAACCCACGAAGTCCATGCATCATTCATGTAAAACTATATTTTACTTGATCCAAGGAAAATTAAACCTTTGTAAGATCTGTTTCTCAGATCTGCTCACAGTAGTAAAATGGGGTGTAAACAGGGTGTTGTGATAGGGTAGCACAGCTTATATGCCGTCATACTCCATTCCCTCAAATTGAACACAATATTCTTTCAACAGCCTTGAACAATTTCTGCAAAATGTCGACTTCCAATCATGTTTACTTCCATTCACTCCTTTCCACAATCTGTGGTATCGATCTCCTACCCGTGCTGAGCAAGCGAGTGACTGCTCCATTTGTAAAATATCAGATGGATTATTTGATGTTGGGAACAAACAAAACGTGCCAAGCTTTCGCCAGAGGCCAGGCTTAAGTTCTTGAGGGATATAGATTGGAATGGCATTGAGGCAGATAGAGTAGTTTGAACTGAGTAACATTCTCGAAGGAGTTGTTAGCGCATGGAAATCAACAGACGATCATTGTGGAAATCTTCAATGATCCCCCCAATACCCGTGAATACATATATCTGCTACCATGTAAATCCAACCGACTCCAACCGTGTTACTACCCACCGACACTGTCTCCTCAGTGATGCCTGACCCACGGCACTGTGGGTACTACTGACCTGCTGTGGACTTACTTGCGAACCCACAACCATTTTACAATGGACTACTCTGTCTTTGCTTGTGACTCCAGAAACAAGCACTGACTATACCACAGATCTGCTTTGCATCTCCATGTGAGTGCACGTTTGCAACCCTCAGCATAACATTGACCTACTGTATCTCAGTATGTGACACAAAGCTGTGCTTCCAAAACATCTGTTCTGTCTCTGTATGTGACCTGAGATGCACAGCACTTTGGTTACCACCGATGAGCTCTGTCTCCATGTCTGCCTCAAGGTAGACTGCATTATGATTACCAATGACTTGGTCTGTCTCTACTTTTGAATCCAGATTCACAGCACCTTGGTTACCACTCACCTCCTTATTCTCTACACGCGACTGCAATCCACTGCTCTCTTGATACTACTGGCATGCACTGTGTCTTACACCAGATCCACAAAATCATAGATTCACATAATCCCTACAGTGAGAAAATAGGTTGCATCAACAAGTCTAGAGTGACCATCTGAAGAGTAATCCAACAAGAAGAATTCCCCTCCCCTATTAATCCACATTTCCATGAACTCATGAAACTCACCAACATATCCCTGGACACTACGGACACCTTAGCATGGCCAATTCACCTAATCTGCGCATCTTCAGATTGTGTGAGGAAACGGGATCAGCTGGAGGAAACCCAGGCAGAGGAGAGGAGAATGTTCAAACTCCACACGGAAAGTCGCCCAAGGTTGTGATCAAACACTGGTCCCTGGCACTGGGATACGGCAATGCTAACCACTGCAACACCGTGGTCTTTGGATACCAGAAAACATTGATAAGAATGTTGCCAAGAATGGTGTTATTCAGCTTTATGGATAGGCTCTGTGTGTTTTTCTCTGCATCATCAGAAAATTAACACAATATTTTCCCATGATCTGCTCTCTCTCTGCATTCGCGTTCAGACCAAAAACACTGTGGTTCTCACTGATCTGCTCAGGCTACGTATGTGAATCCAGATTCACAGCACGCTGTTTCACACTCATCTACTCTACCTCTACCTGTGACTCCAGAACACCAGCAATGTAAATATTCACATCTACACTGTCTCTTCATTCGACTCCAGACCCACAGAACAATATCTACCACTGAACTGCTCTATATAACTCCAGGCCAACTGCATTGTGGTTACCACAATCGGCTTTATCTCTGCTTATAACTCCAAACCCACAGCACTGTGGGCAACACTGATCGCCTCTGTCTCGACATGAGACTTCAGAAGCACAACAGTGTATATATTATTAACTTGCTGTCTCTACATGTGACACCAGACCCACGGGCCTGTGATTTCCCCTGACCTGCTCCCCCATACATCCACGTCCTGACACACAGGACTTTTGCCCGAAACATCGACTTCGAAGCTACTTAGATGCTGCCTGAACTGCTGTGCTCTTCCAGCACCACTAATCCAGAATCTGGTTTCCAGCATCTGCAGTCATTGTTTTTACCTACACAGCACTGTGGTTACCGCTTACCTGCTCTGAATCTGCATTCGAATCAGACCCACAGCAATGTGTTTACTCCAACCTGCGCTTATCCACAAGTGACGACAGACTCACAGTACTACTCCGTAACAACAGGCTCAATGCACTGGGTGTTCTATTAATCTATTCTGTCTCAATATATGCCGCATGGCCGACGTAATTTTGCTTCGAAATAACCTACACTCTATCTGCATGTGACTCGAAGCACAAAACATGGTGATAACCAATGACTTGCTTTGTCTCAACATGCAAATCCAGACTTAAAGCACCGTGGTTGCCATTGATCTGTCCTTTCTCTACATTTGAGAGCGAGCCCGAAGTACAGCAGTTCCCACAGAACTGATATCTATCTACACATGACACCAGTCCACAGCACTGCAGTTGACACTGGTCCACGCTGTTTCTGCACTTGATTCCAGACTTACAACACTGCCCGTAACACAAAGGATGTGTAAGAAATTTGCCAAGGTTTGAGCGGTTGAGCTTCAGGGAGAGCCTCAGCAAGCTGTTGTGTCTATTCCCTGGAGCCGATGGGTGGCCTTATAAAAGTTTACAAAACCATGATGGACATGGATAAGCTGCAAAGTTTATACCTTTACCCGACATTAGGGGAGTCAAAAACTGGAAAGCATTTGCTTAAGGGTGAGAGGGAAAACTGTTAAAAGGGGCATGAGGGGCGACTTTTTTCACACAGTAGATGGTGCATGCATGAAATGCCCTGCCAGCGGACGCGATAAACACTGCGACAGTTACAACATTTTAAAAGTATCTGGATGGGCATATGAGCAGGAAACATTGGCAAATAATGGAGTAGTTGGACTAAAGGTCCTGTTTCCCTGCTGTACGTGTCTGTGATTTTATGACAATGGACCCACAGCATTGTGAGTACCAGTGATATACTATGGCTCTACATCTGCATGTCAAACTAAGTCATTTCAATATATCAGAATTCGTAGAGGTCCCAATAAGAACCTTCGTGGAAAACCATTAGTCACGGACCTACAGAAATCCAATACCCTTCCACAGTCATCCGTTTCCTTATTTAGATAACCCAAAGTGTATCCACTCGGCCGCGTCACGATATATCCCATGCATCTTAAGATTCTGCATGAGTCCACCAGGTGGTATCTTTTCAAAACACTTACTAAAATCCATGTAAACAAAATACTCTGCTCTACCCTTATCCCCTTTGTGACCTGCTCAAAAAGTCAATTAGGTCAGAAAAACATGACCTGTACTGCACGAAAGCATGTTAGCTGCCCCTAATCATGCCATTCTTTTCCAAGTGTATGTAAATCCTATTACAAAGAATTCTCTCCAAAATCTTCTCAAACACCGATGTAAAACTGACTGGCCTCTCGTTTCCTGTATTACCCCTGTTTCCCTTCTTGAATAAATGAAAATCAATAGCTATTCGCCAGTCGTCCGGGATCTCTTACGTGGTTAGCGATGACACAAAGCTCTTGTTCCAAGCCGCAACAATCATTTCTCTTCCCTCCCTGAAATAACTGTGGTAGATACTTTCAAGCCCTGGCAACTTAGCCATCTGAATGCATCTCAAGAGATTCAAAACCACATCTTTCTTGCTCTCACTGTGCCCTGGCATATCTGTATACTCCGCACATATTTCATTTTCCTCCATGTCTTTTTACTGGGTGAATGCCGATGCAAAGTAATCATCAGTATCTCATCCACAGCCTCTGCATCCAAGCACAAGTTCCCTCCACTATCCTTGTTTGTCCATTTTCTTCCTCGTTATGCTCCTGGTTTCAATGTTAGCATCGAATATATTGGAACTTCCCTTTACTCTGCTTGCCTAGTGTATGTCATGGCTCTTTCTTGCTCCCCTAAACCCCTGCTTTAGTATCTTCTTGCCTTCCTGATATTCTTCATCGGCCTTTTCCAATTTATGTTTCTGAAACTTAAGTGTGCTTCTGTTTTCAGTTTCACTCAATTCAGAACCTCCCTCGTTATCCATGTGTCCCTTACATTGCTTTCCTTGCTTTCCATTCATCCATTACACTATTGTTGTCAATGTCCTGGCAAGTAACTTCAGACAGAATCACTGTGTTTCCCCTGACCTACACTGTCCCCAGACGCACAGCCCTGTGGTTTACCTGACATAATCTGTCTGTTCTGATGACTGAAAACCTCCAGCACTGCGGTTACCACTCATCTGTTCTACAACTGCATGTGACTCTTGGCCAACAGCACTGTCATAGTACCTGATCTGCCTTTACTCGACATGTGTTTATCAGTGTTCTATCTGTCTCTGCCCGTAACTTCAGACACAAAACATTGTGTTCAGCATTGGCTTTGTCTCTCTCTACGTGTGAAAGCAGAACCTCCGTAATGTCCTTGGCACTGTCATGCTGTGACTCTTCATATGACACCTGGTCAAATGTACTTTGGTTCTCATTTACTTGTGCTATCTGTGCATTAAACTCCAGCCCCACAGTAACTTGGTTTCTATCTCTGCTCTGCCTCCAAAGGTGACTCTAGATATACAGCAATCTGCTTATTATTGACCTGCTGTGAGTATACATGTCAGTGCAATCCCACAGAACTATTGTTACAACTGACGTGCTCTGGGTCTGCATGCGACCTCAGACCCACAGCACTATGGTTGCTCTCGATCTGCTATGCCTATACTTGTGATGACAGCACTGCTTTTACCAACACTCTGATCTGGGTGTATTTATGAAACCAGAACCACAGTAACATTAACGTACTCTATCGAAACTTCGTGACTTAATGATAACTGCAAAGCGATAAATACAGACCTGGTCATCCCTTCAAACGAATCCATAGGCACAGCGCTGTGGGTATTACTGACCTGCCCTGTCCCTATATTTAACTCCAGACTCACAACGTAATTATGATCTTGACCTCGTCTGCTGCTGCACGTGAAGGCAGAACCAGTTCAACAGCGTTGTCACTGACCTGCGAATGGATTGTTGGCTTTTCTTTCAAATGGAATATAGCAAGTGCCTTCACCAAGCCCTGAGGGGAAACATTCTATTTTGGACCAACTACTGCACCTATGAAACTGATGTGCTCTGGTCTTAGAAAAGGCACTCATGGGAAAGAGATTTTCATAGTCTATTCGTCTCATAATTTCCCATTCCTCCTCAACATTCGGGTTTCCAAGGAGAACAAATCCAGCCTTCCCAGTCACTCGTCATAACTGAGAACTTCCATCAAATGTAACATCATGCTGAATCTTGTCAATTATGTCTGAGGTGGAAGCAGGACTTTCCAACAGTGTGGTGAGCAGAGCGACACTCAGGATTCCCACTATGGTTGATGCAATGATTTATAATTTTGTAAGCAGACTTCCTTGCTTCCAATTTGTAATGACTGAAAGTGAAAACAACACGTATGCCATCCTTATAACCCTGTCTACAGGCGTTCACATCCTTGAACACCTAAGAACTTGCACACCAAATTTCCATTGTTCCTCAATATGTCCTGGGGGCCTAACATACATTGTGCACATCCGTACCCTAGTAGACTTCAAAAATGCATCAGCTCACACTTTTTGGGATTAAATTCTATCTGCCGTACAACTGCGAATTGAACAAATGAGCATTATCAAACTCAAAACTGAGATTATATTCCTCACGATCAACAACACTACAGAATTCGAGTCATTTGCAAACTTAGTAATTGTCGCGTTTACTTTCTTATCCAAGTTGTGAATGCACAGTCCATATTCAAGAAATAGACATCCATTACTTTAGAGGAAGGATGTGCCCATTTGAAACGTTGTGAGTGCTTGGAATTCCCTTTCTCAAAAGGTAAGGGATGCAAAGAGTTTAAATTTTGTTTTCCTGCTGATGCCGGCATATTGTCGATCATTGACATGTGAAAAGTGCTCAACGAATATGGAAGAATGCACAGTTGACGTCTAAAAAAAATCAGCCACGAGGTTTTTGCATAGAAAACCAAAGAACTGGGAATGCTGCAAATCAGAAAGAAGAAGAGCAATTGCCGGAAATGTTCAACAGGTCTGGCAGCATTTGTGGATCCAAATCGGATTTTAACTTTCGGGGCGAGTGACTGTTCCTCAGAACTGTGGTGCCTTTCCCAGTTCTGAGGAAGGTTCATTTGAAACGAAAAGGTGACAGAGATTTCCCCTCACAAATGCTGCCAAATCTGCTGAACATTGCTAGCTCTTTCAGTTGGTCATGATCTCATTGATTTGAATTCTATTAAACTGGAATTGCTAAGAGGCCTGCTCCTGTTCCTATTTGGAGTGTTCGGCTGACCACACATAGTACCCCTGGCAGTCTCCCAGACCGTACATTGGAAGTTTTCATTTGTTTTCTGCCAACTCAGTGGTTCGTTGACCTCATGATGTCAGCCAAGCTTGGTAGATATTTCCCTTTGTGTTTGAATATTGTGGTTTAGAAATGATGCAACTGATGTTCTCCTGCTTGTAGGCCAACATGATGTGTGCATTTTGTCTCCTTCCCAGTGCAACTCCCATTTTTCTTCCCCGTCTTTGTAGTCGGAGAGTGATGCATTGGAGATATACAAGCATCCCTCCGTGTGCAAAAGCACGCTCCCTTTCCCGAAGTGAAGAATGGACAATGAGCCAATGACATTGCTTGCGAGCTTCTATTTGTGTCTGTTGGAGCAGAGAATCAGAGAACTTAGGAGACGATCTTCAAGTCCTTTCAATTTATATTTGTGTCCTCTTATTGGACTCGAGGGAGCAGCTGTTTTCTGCTCTCTCCGCCCGTGCTCCCCAAAAGCTTGTTCACATGAAACATGCCTGCCGAATACGGCCTTTGCTCGAAAGTAAAATGTTCCCTTTAAGTCCAGCCTCTCTCCAAAGCTAAAATTCTCCAGGGAAAAGTAAAACACAGGAACAGACCCTTCCGCCAGCATGTCTGTGACGATCAGTGTACACCTCTCATATAATACCATCTGCCTTCACATGGTAAAGATCGCTATACAGTTGACACGTTCATCCTTCTATCTAATTGCCAGTTAACCTTTGCTATTATATCCTATTTTTCCACTTCCCTGGCAGAGCATTCCAGACATCTACCACCCTCTCTGTATAAACAAAAGGTCTCATGCATATTCTTTTAAACATTTTACCCTGTGCCCGGTATGAAGCGACATTACAAACCTGGGTGTTTTATATACGTCTTTCAGATCGCCTCTCAGCATCAATCTTCGAGCACAAATCATCCAAATGTGTCGAAAGGCTTTTTGTGACTCATCATCTCCGATCCAAGAAACATGCTGGGAAAATTCTTTATGAGGTGCTGCAAACCGTCCAGGTCCACCCTACAGTGTAGCAACCTGAGGTGAACAAGTACTTCTCTTCAGTATTTACGAACGTATTGTTGAAGAGGAGAGTGTGAAACGGACTGTTAAGCTAGAAGAGATAGCTGTTAGGAAGGAAGATGTGTTGGACATTTTGAACAACTTGAGGATAGACAAGTCCCCCGGGCCTGACGGGATATATCCTAGGATTATGTGGGAAGCAAGAGAGGAAATTGCAGTACCGTTGGCCATGACCTTCTCGTCTTCACTGGCAACGGGGGTGGTACCAGGGGACTTGAGAGTAGCGAATGTTGTGCCCCTGTTCAAAAAAGGGAATAGGGATAACCCCGGGAATTACAGGCCAGTTAGTCTTACTTCTGTGGCAGGCAAAGTAATGGAAAGGGTACTGAGTGATAGGATTTAGGAGTATCTGGAAAGACACTGCTTGATTAGGGACAGCCAGCACGCATTTGTGAAGGGTAGGTCTTGCCTTACAAGTCTTATTGAATTATTCGAGGAGGTGACCAAGCATGTGGATGAGGGTAGAGCAGTGGATGTACTTGGATTTTAGTAAGGCATTTGATAAGATTCCCCATGGTAGGCTTATGCGGAAAGTCAGGAGGCATGGGATAGAGGGAAATTTGGCCAATTGGATAGAAAACTGACTAACCGGTCGAAGGCAGAGAGTGGTGGTAGATGGTAAATATTCAGCCTGGAGCCCAGTTACAAGTGGAGTTCCGCAGGGATCAGTTCTGGGTCCTCTGCTGTTTGTAATTTTTATGAATGACTTAGATGAGGGAGTCGATGGGTGGGTCAGTAAATTTGCAGATGATACGAAGATAGGTGGAGTTGAGGACAGTGAGGAGGGCTGTTGTCGGCTGCAGAGGGACTTAGATGTGATGCAGAGCTGGGCTGAGGAGTGGCAGATGGAGTTCAACCCTGCCTAGTGTGAGGTTGTCCATTTTGGAAGAACAAATAAGAATGCGGAATACAGGTTTAATGGGAGGGTTCTTAGTCAGGTGGAGGAACAGAGGGATCTTGGGGTCTATGTACATAGATCTTTGAAGGTTGCCACTCAGGTGGATAGAGTTTGTCAGAAGGCCTATGGAGTATTATCGTTCATTAGCAGAGGGATTGAATTCAAGAGTCATGAAGTGATGTTGCAGCTGTACAGGACTTTGGTTAGGCCACAGTTGGAGTACTGTGTGCAGTTCTGGTCGCCTCACTTTAGGAAAGATGTGGAAGCTTTGGAGAGGGTGCAGAGAAGATTTACCAGGATGTTGCCTGGAATGGAGAGTAGGTCGTACGAGGATAGGCTGAGAGTTCTCGGCCTTTTCTCGTTGGAACGGCGAAGGATGAGGGGTGACTTGATAGAGGTTTATAAGATGATCAAGGGATTAGATAGAGTAGACAGTCAGAAACTTTTTCCCCGGGTACAACAGAGTGTTACAAGGGGACATAAATTTAAGGTGAAGGGTGGAAGGTATAGGGGAGATGTCAGGGGTGGGTTCTTTACCCAGAGAGTGGTGGGGGCATGGAATGCGCTGCCCGTGGGAGTGGTAGAGTCAGAATCATTGGCGACCTTTAAGCGGCATTTCGATAGGTACATGGATGGGTGCTTAATCTAGGTTAGAATTTCGGCACAACATCGTGGGCCGAAGGGCCTGTTCTGTGCTG
The DNA here is from genome assembly GCF_047496795.1 of Chiloscyllium punctatum. NCBI lineage: Eukaryota > Metazoa > Chordata > Chondrichthyes > Orectolobiformes > Hemiscylliidae > Chiloscyllium > Chiloscyllium punctatum. The sequence goes on from NC_092789.1 coordinate 47,400,631, forward strand.
TATTGTTCTATGTTCTATGTTCTAACCTGAACTGCAAACGATCCTACAGTTGTAGCCACACCAAAGGCCCACACGGCAGCTAAGATGCTACAGTGTGACGACAATCAATGCATCTTACCCATTCTCTGACCACTCCCTTCCTCCCTCTCACTGGGATATTGATATGGAAGATGCTGAGATCCACCCATACTGACTCTGTAAACAAACCCTCTTCGACAATCTTCCTTTTTGCAGCTGTGATATTATCGATTATTAGCAATGCCAATCCTCCATTTATATTCCGCCCCACACACCCAATTCTTTTCGAAACATCTTAACGCTGGAACATCCAACAACCATTCCTGCCTCTTTGGTATTCAATTATCCGTAATGGCCACAAAATGACAGTTCCAAGTATTGTTCCTGATTTGGAGTACTGAACGCTCATTCTTGATGCTTCTTGTATTAAAGTAGACACATTTCAACCCATCACACTGACTTTACCTTTGCACAATCTAGCGCTTACCCCTTCTCACAGACCCTCTGCAAGCTGTATCTAGTGCATCACTGCCTACTGCAAACTTTGCTCCATGGTGCTGTTTTCAACACTCTTGGTTATCTAGATTTAACTCTCCCAAAGATCTCCAGCAAACCTCCTGTGGTGCCCCTCCAGTTCAGGTGCAATCCATACTTCCTCTAAAGATCATATCTTTTCCAGAATGTATCCAATACGATGCGGACACTATGCATTTCTGGTAATCATGTCTACTCTGGCATTGAATCATGGCTGATAGGTTTATCATTCCCATTCTCCCGCTTTCCTCCATAACCTTTCATCCCCTCGATAATCAGGAAATCATCTGTCTCAGAATTAAATATACTCAACCACCTGACTTGCAAAAACGTCTGTGGCAATAAATTCCATCGATTCACCAATCTCTGGCTAAATACATTTCTCCTTATCTCGGTTTTTAAAGTTCTTCCTTTCACACCCAAGCTTTACTGTCGGGTCCTATACTCTCCTATCAACATCCACTCTTATCTGCCCATTCACAGTTCTGCTTCTGCACAGCAGCGAATGTAAATGCAAATCTCCAAATGACCATCTCTCTTTCACCCTTGTGGGTTTGGGGAAAATGATCAGGATTTTGACCCAGTGAAAAAGGTGGTGAAATTTGGACAGAGTCTCTGAAATGCCGAGGCAGTGAGATGGGATAATCCTGGGATATTTCAGAGCCTGGGTATAGATGTTAATTATTTAAAACAGTCAAGAACTCGACCTTTCGAATTCCGTACTCATAGCAACGAGGTCTCTCTCGCTGTATTTTTGTTGGTCTATTTGATTAGATTCGATTATTTACAATGTGGAAACAGGCCCTTCGGCCCAAAACGTCCACACTGCCCCGCCGAAGTGCAACACACCCATCCCCCTACATTTACCCCTTACCCAACACTAGGAGCAGTTTAGCCTGGCCAATTCAGCTAACCTGCACATTTTTGGACTGTGGGAGGAAACCGGAGCGCTCGGTGGAAACCCACGCAGACACGGGGAGTACGTGCAAACTTCGCATAGTCAGTCGCCTGAGGCGGGAACTGAACCCGGGTCTGCTGGCGCTGTGCGGTAGCAGCGCTAACCACTGTGCCACCATGCCGCCCACGAGGTTTGCAGCCACTCAGCTCCAGGGAATAAGGACGGACCTTGTCCAGAAATACTCCTCACAATATCTGGCCTGCGAGGCAAGCAGATATTTCATAGCCATAACCGACGGACAATGTGCAGTGGAAGCAGAATACGGAATTAAGAACTTCAAATCGATGTGAAGCGAGTCGAAAATCAAACTAGACAGTTGTAGTTAGATAATGCATGCGTGCGTGTGTGTGTGTGTGTGTGTGAGAGAGAGAGAGAGAGAGAAAGAGAGAGAGATTGAGAACAATTGAGATTGTCTTTGAGCGGCAGAGATACGAATGTAGAGAGAGTGACCGAGGTGGAGTAGCAAGGACAACGAAATAGACATCACGACAGACAGAGAAGGAAAGGCTGAAACCTCGACAGAGTGAGTAATGAGTGGGGGAGAGTGTGAGACGCATACAAAGTCACAGATACAAGGGAGACAGAGAGAGTGAGAGGCGGAAAGTGAAAGAGATTGATTCAGTTTATTACACCGAGTAAAACTGAGAAGAGAGAAATTGAGTGGGACAATGTGAGCAAGGGTTACAAGCGAGAGTGACAGACATGAGAGAAAAGTATAAATAGAAGCAGTCAGAATGAGAGTTACTGAAAAAAAACTGACAAAAGAGATAGAGTGAAGATCAAGGACAGATTGAGCAACATATTGATGAAAGGAAAATGAATGAGAGAAATGAGGGAGTGAAAGGCAGTGAGGCAGTGATAGAGAAACAGAGTAAGATAGAGCAGCATAGGTTCCCCACTCACTGGCTGAAGACGTTTCTCCTTATCACTACTCTTAAAGATCTCCCATTTACCCTCCAGCTGTGCTTTAATAACCTATTCTCTCGTGCCAATGAACACATCTTCTCAATATCCACTCTGACCAGACCATTCACTATTCTGCTTCTACACCAGAGGGATTCTAAATATCACGCTTCGAATAGCCATCTCCCTGTAGCCCAGTGAGATTGGGAAAACGAACAGCAGTTTAACCCAGTGAGGGAAGTGATAAAATTTGCACAGAATCTCTGAAATGCTGATGCCGTGTGCCGGTGAAAGCCCGGGATATATCAGAGAGTGGGTGCACAATTTACTCATTTCAAGTGGCCACGGATTCAGCCGGTAGTGATCCATCAAACCAGGAACGAGGGTGTTCCAATCGTCTTGTTGTGGGTCTGTTCGGTCCAGAACTACTCAGCTCCAAGGGGTTACGACGGACCTTGCACAGAATCGTTCGTCACAATATTCTCGCGTCGAACAGCATCACCCAAGACAAATCGGCAGACATCACCCGGTCACTTTAGAGTAAAGAATGTGAAGCAGCGGATTTCATTCATCGTGTGAGTGAGTAATGTAATTCATAGGCAAAACCGCTGGAAAATATATAAGAACGCTTTGGAAGGCTGAGGGACAAACAAAATGTGACATTGCTGGAGACCTCTGCAGGTCTGGCACCATCTGTGAAAACAAATCACAGTTAATGTTTTACTTCGCCATCCACAAGTATACCCTCCCTCTACCTTCAAGGCCCGGTAGAAGCAATATATACCAACTACGAAACGCACTGCATACCTTCTCCAAAGATCCTCAGACAGCATCCTCCAAAGCTATGAACACTTGAATGTTGAAGGACAAGTGGATCACCGCCTCCTGCACGTTCCCTTCCAAGCCACTCACTATTCTGACTTGAAAATATTTCGCTGTTGCTTCATGTTTGCATGGTTAGAATTTTGGATATACTTCTGTTATGGTACTATGGAACTGACGTACAGAACATGGAACATATAAGTTCAAGAAGGCACGCCCTTTTCCTGGGACAAATGCTAATCATGGTAAATACGATATTCGAGTGATTAAAATAAAATGACTGTTTAAATATCCGAGGCAGTTGAATGTTTCAGGAAAAGAGAGAGGGAGAGACAGCATGAGGGAAAAATGGAGAAGCAGACAGAGAATTAACTCATGAAACGTTAGGATACAGAAAGGGATTTATCATCAAAATCATCCAGGAAAATGGTGTGGAAGCAGGACGAAGGAGATATGGAGAGAGACTGAGAGAGAGGCCGATGACATAAGTAGGGACATATATGAGGAGAAACTGGCATAGTTATGACGAGAAAGAGAGATCAATCATATGAAAAAAGGGGTGAACGGTGGAGGTTAGGAGAAATGTGAAAACAGGGAAATAAAAGGTGAAACTTTCCTACTGTGACTTGGAAGAGAAATGAATTGCCAGTGAGGTGTGAAACTGCTGGCGCTGTAGAAGAACTAGATGCACAGTACGGTCCCAAAATAAACACACGTTCATGATCGCATAATCTGTTCTACTATTGCCTTTCTTTGTGTAAATATTTAGTGTCGACTGAAAGAACTACAGAAAATCAGCAAAGTGTCAGAACTATCGTCCTTTTTTTTACAAAAAGCTGTGCCTCGGCTCAAGAAGACTCTGTCTTTCATTATCTTTCCTGAGGCAATAAACCGGGCCGGAGTCCGATCACTCTGGTTTGGCACAGAAATGAAAAGTTTTTCGCGTGGTCTTTTGCTAACATGTTAACTGATGACACTTCAGGCTAAAGTGGTCGTGTTTTAGAAGTGACCTGTATAGTGAAAGGGGAGTATTCAGCTGTCCAGCTGGCGGAGATGAGATAAGCAATTTTAGTTCAGTCTTGGTTGGAAGATCAACTGGCAACTTTGTGGAAACTCTCTATCTTTTCTGGCTTCAACTTCAACCTGTAAGCTTGTGTTCCATTTATCCTAGTTTTTAAAGAGAGTTTGCTGATTGGGTCTGTTGTGTATATCTGGAACAGCACAGTTAATTCGAGTTGGATAGGTTGAGATCTGTAGGGATTCTTTAATCTGTTCTGTGTGCTTTATTGTGTAATTGTGTGTATACATTCTTATCTGTTTTAAAATCTAGCATCAATCTGTCTGTCTTACTCCGGGTCATTTTCACTGTAATTTGCAAACTTATGGTCTGAGGCTGCCTGCTTAAGAATGTTTTGAGTCGTCTGGCCTATTCTGTACCAGATGTGGACTCTTTACGGGATGTTCAATAACGAGTGGTAGCTGCTAGTGGCTTCATTTTGGTTGTTGCCTTGGTTGGGTAGACAACGCTTATGATAGTAGTGGCTTTTCCAGTAGCCAGAAGTTTTCAAGATGTCGATGCAGTGGCTTTGGGAGTTTTGCAAAAAGTGAATAAGACCGAGTTGGAGGAACTAACAGCGAAGCTCGAATTGGAACTGCCTGCTTCTGTGCAGAAAGGAGAGATAATTCCAGCAGTAGAACAGCATTCCAGCTTGCTGGAGAAACCAATAGTATCTACAGAGATAGAATTAATTCAATTGCAAATGAGGGAACGTGAGATAGAGGCAAGAGATAAGGAAAAATGAACAAAAATTAAACAGTTTTACATCCGATTACAAGCAGAAGATAACGAAAAAGAGAGCAGTAAAAGAGAGAGAAACACAGAAAGCTTTTGAAATTCAAAAATTGACAGTTGAAAATGAAAGTTAGAGTTCATAGTTGGAGATAAAGGTTGAATGTAGGTTTAGTGAGGAAGAGACTGAGGATGAACAAGCCCCTAATATTAAGAACCCGAATGAGAAACTATTTACGCATGTACCTGCATTGCTTAAACTCAATGAGAAGAATGTGGAAGCCTTGTTCATCTCATTTGAAAAGGTGGCTATAAAAATGCATTGGCCAGTGGCACAGTGGATCCTGTTGGTCCAGACAAAAATTGCATGTAGGGCGAGTGAGCTGTGCGCAGCCCTATGGAGGTATCTGTGGATTATTAGGGGGTGAAAAGCCATTTTAACTGCATAAGCGTTTCTAACAGAAGCCTGTGGACAACGCCTCAGGAATCGTCGGAGGGGCAATGGGTAAACTTATATGGAGTATTAAAGGTTCAAACAGCGTAATTTTGACAGGGGAATAGGACCGTTAAGATTTGAGCAAGCATATGTTGCACTTAGAGAGGTAATTATTTTGGAGGAAGTCAAGAATCCACTGCCTGATATGTAGCGAACTCCTGTGGAAGACCAGAGAGTTTAAACAGTAAGTTTAGGATCTGAAGTGCCTGATGACTATGAACTGGTCTATAAAGCACGGTTTGTCTTTTATAATCAGTTTCAGTCCATGAGGGATAGAAACTGGGGAAAATACAAATCCTCACGTGAAAAGGGAAAGGTACATCTCTTTGAAGATCAGAAGGATAACTTACCACAGGATGAAAAAAAAAGAAATCCTTGAGGGGTCGAATAACTTTCGAGGCTTCGGTGTTTTCATTGTAATAAAGTGGGCCATACGAAATCACAGTGTTCTTGGGATCGGAGAAAGCCAGATGGCGGAAAATCAGACAAGGTTCGTTGTTCTAACAAATAAGCAAATGTGAAGTTACACAACTCTCTCAGAGTGTACAAGATGATCAGAGGTTGATTAAGGAGGAAGTACTAGATCTGCTTAAAAATATACATGCAAGGTTAGAGAGTATTCAAGTAGGCCAAAGGTAACATGAAGCGGGTTTATAATAATAAGGGACACAGGATCCTCTCAGTCTGTAATGCTGATGGATGAGGAGATATGCACTCCTGAGGGATTATTGCCAGAAAAGGTGCTGGTAACAGGAATTCTGTAATTGGAAACTGAAACAAATTGTGCTCAGTTACGTGAAGTGCGTCTGGAGAGACCAGAGAAGTGTGGGAATATTGTGGTAGGAATATTGGACAGACTTAGCTCCAGGAATACGATTTATCCTTACAAGTGATGTAACTGATTCACCAATTTGGATTAAGTTAACGGTGGTGAAAGAGTCTTTCAGCATAGTTTTGGCATTATAACATTTCAGCATTTATATTACCAGCAAGTTATCTGAGACAATTGTACACACAGATCACAATAAATTCACTTTTTTGGAAAAATGTAAGGTCAAACTTCCAGATGTTTTTAATGGAGTGTGTTGTTACAAGCGATTCAAGTTCAGAATTGTGCATGTGACAACTCGGGAAAACGTGATTTCTGATGTATTATGAAGACTCGAATGAGACAAGGAAGTGCACCACGGCCTGAATTTGCATATGGTTGTGCAAGTTTGCATGTTTATACTTAGTAAAGTGTATGTTTATGTGTTCAGACTAACCGTGTTGTGATAGGTTAAAAATGAAGCCTTCTTTTGAAGTTGATTGTTCATTTTGTAAGTGGGTAGGTGTCAGAAAGCTACCCTTCTTTATTCGTCAAAAATGTTCGATGGCTCACGAAGACTCTGGCCATGATTTTTTTTTACCGAGGGCAATAAACCAGGCCGGGTTTCGAACAGTCTGATTTGGGACAGAGATGAAAATGATTTTGTGAGGCTTTCAGTTTGTATTTAATCAGTTCAGACTTCAGGCCAAAGTTGTCATGTTTTGGAAGTGACCTGATTAATGGAAGGGTAGTGGTCAGTTCTCTATGGAGCTGAGCTGAGCTAAGCAGTATTCGTTCATTCTTGAACTGGTTGAAATTTGAACAAGGAGCTGTGTGGAAACTCTCTCTCTCTTTTCTGTCATTCAACTTCAATCTGTAAGCATGTGTTCTACTTATACCGATTATTAAAGTGAGTTTGCTTATGTGACTGTTGTGTATATTCGGAACAGTATAATTTGGTTGAGTTGGATAGGGTGAGTTCGGTAGGAATTCTATAATCTGTTCTTTCTGGTTCGTTGTGTAATTTTGTGAATAAATGTTTGTCTGCTTTAAAATGTAGTACTCAGCCTAGTTATCTTAGTCCGGGTAAATTTCACTGCACACTTACCGAAACCAATTGCAAACTTATGATCTATGGCTGCATGCTTAAGAATGTTGCGAATCGTCTGGCCTAGTTCATAAGAAAAGGAAGCGGATGAAACTTGAAATCCAAAGTGAGCGCTGCCGCGGTTGGTTTGTTCTGACAATATTTGCAGAGTTTTGACAGGCTGACTCTGCAAGTGGTATCTGATGGAACAACCTATTGCCGCAAGTCATCCCAACATCGAAAAGTGCAACTCAAAGTGCGGGCTTCAAGCTGATTTTAAAACGCGTAAATACAGGGAGATCCGCCAGAACACATAGAGTTTTGGCTCAGCCACATTCTCCGAATGAATGTGGAAGGAAATTGTCTTTCTGATCTGGATGGGCAACACACTGGGGTCAGCATTTTCAGAGTATAGGCATTGGTCAGTTGGTGACTATTGGCTATTGTTGGCGATTTACATCTTTGACAGGAGGGCAGAAAAGCATAAAGAGAAATACGCGGTGCTGTGTAAAACTTTGGGGACATAAATTCAACGTTGAGAGTGAAAAACATGTCCCCATCTCTCCTGCAGCCGAAATCAAACCTCTCCCTCCTGGTTTGCATGGAAGGAGGAAGGGGAATCCAGAATCCAATGCCCATTAAGATCTGCGTTTGGAAGAGAGTCTGGTTCGACCCCAACCCCCGAGGGAATTTAGCACTTCCCTGTTCACTTCGTGAACCACAACACGAGCTGAGAGACAAAAGGATTTCACAGTCGCGTTGGATTATGGGAGGGGAGACTGCCATTGCTCCATCCATTGCACAGGGTCATTCATCAGCTGGACATGTTGGGACAAGACTCTCTAATGAGTGGAATTTGGAACAGAACCTTCTGGCTCGGAGATAAATAAAATGGGAAATATCCGGAGCAACTCAGCAGCTTCGGCAGCACCTGCATACACTAAATTCCCAGTGTCTGCGTGGGTTTGCTCTGGGTTTTGCGGTTTCCTCCCACAGACCATAAATGTGCAGTTTGGAAGGTATTGGCCTTGCTAAATGTTCCACAGAGCTCAGGGATTTGTAGGGTAGATGCATTAGCCAGGGGAAATGTAAGTGTGTAGGACAGCGGACTGCATCTAGGTGTGATAATCTTCTGAAGGTCGGAATGCGCCCATTGGATCGAAAACCTGTATCCTCAGTTTTGGGATTCTATGAAAACAGAGTGTATGTTTCGCAGTCACATTCAAAAACAAAATCTGGTACCAGCACCACGGAAGCTCAGAAACAACAGTGTCCCATGTGCATGATGAGCTGCAGAAATTCTCCAAACCTCCCTGATGATCTCCTTACAAGCCAAGGTGAGGTGAATAGTCAGAGGTCTGTCAGGGGATGTTCTCAGATAATTATGCATGAGGTGTCTGCCCTGCCATCATTTAAGAGATTGTTAATATATTAAGCTCCATTGAAGCAACATGGATGTCCAGATTTTAGCTTCACGATCTGTCCAGTTTCTGCTCTATTTGGCACAATGACTATATCCAACAACAGAACTGTGTTCTCAGTGAAGGCAACAATTTATCTTCACCAGACTGAATGATCTGTATTCCTACAAATGATGATGTGGATAGATGTATTTGAGGCTGGAAAATCGTAAGAAGGAAGGCAGGAGCGTTATTCCCCTTTTTGCAGTTTCCCTCGCCAGGAATATTTTGGCAATCAAACCTCGGATAATTGGAATAATCATTGGAGAAACCAAGATATTCAGGGTGGAGGCGATTCATGTTCAAAGGACAGAATGGATTAGGAGGTCTGGCTTCTCACTAATGGTTTATGACTGTTGCTTAACATTGTAGAGGACAAGACCATCAGCTGAAGGAGGGTGGTAGGTGGGAACCAGCAGGAAGATTCCTTTACCATATCTTCAAATACAACAGGGCCTCCCGGCACTTGATGATGGATGCGTGTGGCTGACTGATGTGATTCTGTGAGCCTGGCGTTGTTGGAACTACAATTTTTGAATCATTCTGTCTTTTTTTTTCTATGACCTACCCTCCTTCCGATAAAATGGATGGAAAAAAAAACACTAGGTCATGGACAACAGAAAATGCAACACATTTTATTGATACAATTCAGAAAGCAGCAGTTCAAGTGTCGTTAGATCTACACAATAGAACATAGTCAATTTACAGAAATCAGTTGGTCCGTCTCACGTTTTTCTCTATAGATTCGTTTTGCTTCACTTTGATTTTCTCTTGCAGCAGTATCCTCCGACGACGCACATGCCCATTACCGGGATTTCATGCTGAAGACAAGGGGATCGTTTGCAGATTCCTTTCTCAAATGCACAAGGTTTGAAGAAACCTATTAAAGAGAAAGTGATAGTACAGTGATGTCCACTTCAAAACAATTAACACTCAGTTTCTCACTAAATCAAGTATAATGACATCCAAAACTTTATTTAGTAAAGCTAGAGTGATTCAATCGAGGAGGTAGACACCTGAGATTTGCACAGTATTCTCAGTGTGGCCTGACCAAGGGGTGTAAAGATGTTACCGCAACCAATGCTCTCAGTGCTGTGTTACGAAGGGATATATAGACTAGAACTGCCCACTTGCTCCCAATGTAGTCACTGGCAGAGGACTGTACACTGCCCTGCAATTGTTACCGAAATGAGAGATGTGCAGTCCAGAACCATGTACAGTGTGGTCATACAAAGGCAGATTGAACCATCTCTATGTACAGTGAACAAGGTGGAGAGTAACTAAGGGCTATGTAGACAAGGTCCTATCTTAGTGTGGACTAAGTAAGGTAATTCCGAGAGATAAGAAGAATATGAAGCTTCACAGGGGTCTCGTGTTGTCTTACCCAGGGACATCCAGGCCATCCCTTATTTGTTCCAAGTAGCATCCTACCAAGGGACAGAGGGACCAGAACTGCGCAAAGTGTTCCCAGTGTTATTTAATCAATGGATGCGTAAAATAACTCTCTGAACAGTGTTTTCTTTCAAACAGGAAGAAAACAATACAGAAGAAGATACACACGAGCAGGTTACCAAGCATTTTCGATTAGATACCCTACAGTGTGGAAACAGGCCATTCAGCCCAAGTCCACATCGAACCGCCGAAGAGTCACCCACCCAGACACAGTTCCCCCTGACTAATGCACCAAGCACTAGCATTGCCGATCCAACTGACCTGCACATCTTTGGACAGTGGGAGAAAAATCGAACCACCCAGAGGAAATCCACGCTGACACGGGGAGAATATGCAAACTCCACACAGGCAGCCTCCAGAGTCTGGGACCGAACAGGGACGCTGATGCTTTGAGGCCTCAGTGCGAATCACTGAACCACCGTGCCGCCCATTTGTCAATTATTTTGTTTTAACTAATGTTTTCGAGAATGTATTGTGTTTGTGCAAAGTGCATTCCACAACCCGGGGCAAAGGCAGCTGAACAATAAGCAAACAACGAGTCACTGCCGAATCTCTTAGAATTCATCAGAATTAGAGTGGTATGTGCATCCAGAAGCGTTATCGGGACGAGAGACGATTGCAAAGTTCGGGAGCGGCGGGTCAAAGAGAGATTTGTCAAAGTCTCCTTTTAGAACATGGAAACGAAGCTGCTGAGAACAGCTTATTCGTGAATAGTTTTTGAGAGTCGATAATCAGCAAATTAAATTTAAAATTTCCTCGAAAATTTTCCAAATTGGGATGGTGGGGATGGGAATTCGGCTTGAGTGAAAGAAGGCAAACAATCAGTCAAAATTCAATTTCAAAACAGCACACGTTTGGGGGTCTGGTAGTGTCCTCGTCGGTTTTCAAACAAATGTACTAACCAGTAAAGAAAAGCCTTGGTCTTGGTTGTCCATCCACAATGATTGGCTCGATAAGCACCAGAACGATTTGCAGCAAAACCAGTGATTTCATCTTTCTCTATAGAGTCTTTCAGAGTCACGATGAGCTGACTGCAACAGGGAGGCACTTTATACAAAATGAGACGCTGTTGTGTCGTTAATAACAGGAGATTAACGTTGAAGATTGGATTGACGTTGTGTTCATTATAACGTCATTTCACAAACTAAGGTGAAATGTAACTGAAATTAAAGGTTAACTGTTTCTGTCAATCAGTCATTTATCAGTGAATAGAGAGGTCCAACTGTATAGCTGTTGACATCATGAAGTTTCACAGGAAATGCTCAAACTGGACAAGCGAAGTAAACCATCGGTCTTGTGCTGGCTCTTTTCAGTTCTCCCACAAAGTGCTCGCAGTGACACACTGGACTGAATGGCTTACCCTTTTCATTGCTTTGATGTTTTATTCGTTTCATACCTGTGAACCTTACTCCTAAATCCGATAAAGCAACACTGCGTGCTAATGCTGTAGTGAAAAATGTCATATTACATTGAAAACAATCAAACAGACGTGAATCCGGGAGAAATAAATGATGAACATAAACGCTTAGTCGTTCATTCAAGTTACATTTGGACTTAATGAAATGTCTTTAAAATGAGCACAACTTCAATACAATTATCAACGTTAATATAACATGTAATTTGTCTTTTGTGCACATCAGTGATGAGCTTGTGATTATTAAAGAACAGTCTGGAAGTTCAGATTTAGTTTCCGCTCCAGTTGCTGTTGCTCTTGGTGAGGGAACTGTCCCTTTAACAGTTCCAACGTGGGGCCAACTGCAATGAATCCGGGATCATTATCAATTATTGTTTGCTCAGCACATTTTCAACTCACAACTGTTCTCCGGCAGATCACTGTTTGAAGGAGAAGGAGAGGAATGAATGAAAAATGTGCTGCATTTTCTCAATGGATGCCTGGTCCTATGCTGGTGCAGCCTATGATCGGTATTGCAGTCGTGGCTTTGGTTGATCTTGCTGGGCATGAATGTATCATACCGTGCACTCTCGGTAGGAACATCCCGGGAAGGGGAAGAGACCATGCAGGTCCTCAGGCATGCGCAAATGTAATATCATCGCGATAGACATACTTTTATGTCGTTCGACTTCCTCACTCTTCTCTGGACCACAACACCATAAGATGTCATTGCAAAAAGTCGGTCATTTGACCCATGGAGTCTGGTCCACCTGTCAATCAGGGCTGATAAGGTTCGACCTCCATGTTCCCACTTTCTTTGATCTGCTCAACGCTCAACTACCTATGTATCTGTGTTTTAAATATAATATTGCGACACGGTGGTGAACCCTTCTGTAATTAAACCAAACACCCAGAAAAAATCACTTTGTCACGTTGTCGTTAAAATATGATTAACACAGAACTTACAAATTCAACCAGATAAAGAAGAGAAATCAGACAACTGATGCATAATTCACTGTGACTTCTGGAAGACCGTTTCAAAGTTACATGATCATTTGTGAGTCGACATTCTTCGGAACATCTCTTCTGAGAACTCTGACCCTAACAGTGAGACTCTGTCCACTAGTTCGAAAATATCCAATCAGCAGAATAAATGAATATTAATCCACCTTTACCCCTCCCCATTCCACCACTGCCCCATTGATAGCTTAAAGTTTTCCAACAGATCTCTAATATTGTAAAGTCTCGAGGCAAAAAGCTTGATTTCTTTAATCATCATAAGTTAAAATTGAAGGACAGGTATTATTTTTGTAATACAATGTTATACTCCATCCATCACCAACGTATCCTTCCTATGGGGTACTGCTCAGATCTCTCCACGCCACGCTGGATTTCTGCAGCTGGGGAAATTGAGTCCTGTCAAATATCCTGTCTTAAGTATGTTTAGGTGCACCCAGACATTCGGACATTTATTTTTTTAAAAAAATAACATTTGTGCAATGCTTGGTCAAGTATCAACGTAGTTCAGAACATAGAAGTAGTAGCAATGTTTGGAAAAGCAAATCAGGACAGGACTTATTCGGTTAATGGGTAAGGTTCTCGGGAGTACTCCTGAACAAAGAGAGCAAGGTACCTTGGGGAGCAAGATACATAGTTCCTTCAAAGTCGCGTCGTTGATAGGCTAGGTAGAACATAACTCGGAGAACACAGAACATCGAACCCTACAACGCAGTGCAGGTGCTTCACCCGTCGATGTTGTGCCGAACATTTATCCTGCTGTCAGATGAAACTAACTTACGTACTCTTAATTTTACAGTCATCTATGTGCCTATCCAAAAGTCGCTTTAGTGTCCATAATGTGTCGGACTGTAGCATCACTGCTGGCAGTGAATCCCACGCACCCACCACTCTGTGAGTAAAGATCTTACCTCTGACATCTCCACTCAACCTTCCTAGAATCAACTTAAAATTATTATCCGTCATGACAGGCTTTTCTGAACTGGGAAATGTCTTTGACTACCAACTCTATCTATGCCTCTCTTCAGCTTGTCCAACTTTATTAAGAGACCTCTCATTCTTCTTCAGTTCAATGAGAAAAACTCTCACTCCCACAAACTTTCCTCAGAAGACATGCCTTCCACTCCAGGAAACATCCTAGTATATCTTATCAGCACCCTCTCTAAAGCTTATACATCTCTCCGAAAATGAGGTGACCAGAACTGATCACAGTATTCTAAGTAAAGTGAAGAAGGCGTTTGGTATGCTTGCCTTTATTGGGCAGTACATTGATAGCGAGCTCTTGTCACGGCTGCACACAACATTGGTTCGGTTATTTTCGGAATATTTTGTGCAATTCTGGTCACTGAAGGAAAGATGTTGTGAAACTTGAAAGGGTTCAGATAACATATACGATGATCTTGTCCGGTTTCACGGGTTTGAGCTTCAGGGAGAGACTGAGTAAGCTGGGACAGTTCCTTTATCACCTGGAGCGTCAGACGGTCATTTATGAATTAGCGTTGGTTTTTAAAATTATGAGAGACATGGTTTGTGTAAATAGACAAGGTCTTTTTTCCTGATTTGGGGGGAATTCCAGAACGAGAGGGCATAGGATTAGAGTGATAGGGGAACCTTTAAAAGGTACCTAAGGGAAACGTATTGGCGAAGGGAGTGGTGTGTGTCAGGATGTAGCTAACTAAGTAACTGGTAGAGGCTGGTAAACTGCAATAGTTAAAATACATCAGAAGGAGTCTATGAATAGGAGGTGTTTAGCGGAATATGTGCAAAGTGCTGGTAAATAGTACCAGATTAATTCAGAATGTCTCGTTGGAATGGCTGATTAGGACTGAAGGTTCAGTTTCCGTGATCTATGTCTCTGTGATTCGCTGACGCTCTAACTGCTTGATCTCTCATTCTAAGATTACCCCGTCATCTCTGTGGTTACAATCACATACCGAACAAGAGCTGAAAATAGGAAGACAGCAGCTAGAATAAAAAAATCTTTTAAATGCAGTCATAGAAACTTAGACACTCACAGCACAGAGACAGGGCCGTTGGCGCAGACTGGCCCATACTTACCAAAACGTCGATCCATGCTGAAAACTGTTCCCTGCACTTGGCCCATATCCTTCCAAACATTTTCTGTTCATGCACATTTCCAAATTCCTTTTAAATGCCGTTAATGCACCTGGCCTAACCACTTCCATAGACATCTTATTCCACATGCGTCCCAACATTTGTGTAAAAACGTTACTCCTCATGTTCCCTTTTATTCTTTCCAGTCGAAATGTAAACTGATGCTATCTTTACCTTGATTCTCCAACCCTAGGAAACAAGAGTGTATTCAGACTATGTACGCCTCTTATTCTCTCATACAATTCGATAAGATCCAATCTTCGTGTCCTGCACTCTAAAGAAAATGTCCTCGCTTGTCCAAATCCAATAAAACAACATACTTTCTACAGCAAGGTAATCAGAGCTGAGCTTCATACTTCAAGTGCAGTCTCACCAACGGCCTGAACAACTGCAACATAACTTCCTAACTTTGATTCTCTAAGCACTGACTCCTGAAGACCAGCATGCCAAAAGCTGTCTTCACTGCGCTGTGTATGTCTGATTCCAATTTCACAGAACCGTGCACATGAACTCCAAAGCCCTCCTGTTCCACTGTATTCTGTAAGGCCCTACAACTCACGGTGAAACTATTCCTGACCTTGACTTTCCAAAATGCAAGACATCACACATATGTGTATTTAACTTTATTTGCTGTTTATTAGCCCACTTCCTCAGCTGGTTAAGGGTCTACTGCAATCTCTGAAAATCTTCCTTGCTGTCCACGTTATCACACAATTTTGAGTCATCTGCAAACCTCGTAAGCATCGCTTGTACATTCTCATTCGCATTATTGGGACCGATAGCAAACGCCATTGGACCAAACATTGAGCGGTGGGGCACTCCATTAGTCAAAGGACTCCAGTCCGACAAGTATCATTCCACTATTACCTTTGCTTCATATGATCAAGCCAATTGTGTATCCAAATTGCCAGATTCTTCAGGATTTCATGCAATCTCACCTTTAAGAGCACCCTACCATGTGGAATCTTAATGCTACATGAGATTACAGATATGGAATTTGGGTAGTATTTGCCAACCTGGAAGACATTTATTACAGGATATTACTGAGAGATGGTATGTGTGTGGAACGGATTGCATTTTCTTTTTTAGGATATCAGCTGAGTATAGCTGATGAAAAAAATGACGCACAATGATTATAAAAGTTCCAAAACTGAGATTGATATGTCACAATTTGACTGAAGGTGACAGCACCAAAATACACGGATCTTGCTTATATTCGAATTGGCCATGATCTGATTAACGTGCAGGATGGATAAATCGTGCAGAATCCCTTTCTGCTCATGCTCAGAAGCTGTCATTGATTGTTTAATGATAAAACTCGCCATATGGCACAAAATGCCTGATATGCACTGAACAGCCGAGCCTGCAGCAGAAACCCAAAATTGATTGTGTTTTCCACATTTTTTGCTAAGCTCCTCACTGTGGTGACTGGAGAACGAATTCAATGGATCCGATTTCCGAGTGTGTCCATTTATTAATAATGTCAAAAACTAAGGAATAATTTTCACACGCAATCACGTTATACAAACAAATATACACATTTGCTACACACAGAGACAGTGACTCTCATACACACATTCACACACTCTCATTCACACACACTTATACAGACTCAAATACATATTGATGCACACACGCACATAATTAATACCACACATGCATACGTGCTGATTCACAAACGCACCCCCAGACACAAACGCACATACGCATTATGATGTAGACATATACAAATACGTACACACAGTCAAACATGCACACACACAGACACACAGACAGACAGACAGACAGACAGACCCACACACACACACACACACACGTATTCACAAATTTATCTTCATAACTACATGGACACATTCACACACACCACTTACCCATGCACTGATTCTCCACTAACATCAGTGAATAAAATACCTATTCTGGTGGAATTCGCTGTTCGTTGATTTTGTTTGCTATTGACATCAGCGAATCAATTGAAGATTGAACTTGTGCAAGGCAAGGATAAATGACAATCTGCTCGAGTGATGCATAACTCCAGAATGCCGACTCATATTCAATTGAAAAGTAACTGCACTGCAGCCATCTCATTTGCTCTGGGAAGGAACGATGCAGAACGCACTGATCTTGGTATGTGCAGCACCGCTCTTTCTGCAGACCCCGAACGCCAAAGAGGAGACAACGATGGTTCTGTACAGAGGCCTGTCCATTCTTCGCATCGCTGACCTGTGAGCCCTCAAATGCTTTGTGCTGGCCGAATTGCGAACAGATAGTTAAGTGGTATTCGCACACCGCGCTCTTTGTATCCGCCTCCACATCATTAACTGCCCCTGACCCGACAAGACATAACCCTTTCGAAATGACTCGCCTCGAACTGACTTTCATCACAATAAGTAGTCTCTGTGCAGACTGACTGTCATGCTTCCATGCCGTCCAGGCTCTCCCTTCAGGCGAGTAACCTAGGGATTTCCAATAGCCTGACTGTCATGGTACCAACTGAGTTTGGAGCTAACCGTGGGCATGCTCATGAATCCCCAGTTGGAGTAGACAGTCAAGGGATAATCCGAGAACTTGAATGCTTCTTTAGGACCCTTGAAAATCTCCATTTAAACCTGAGGCTCGCTCTAAGGAAGCGATCAATTGATTTTCCTCAGGAAATGGATAACAGAACTTTGCACAGTGCTCTGGTGTGGATTCAACTGAAGCATTAGGAGGTGGAATTCGGTTAAATGCGAAGCTTGAAAAGAACAAAAGGTCAGACAGCATCACATGATTTGGAAAGTCAACGTTTCAGGTCGAAAGCGTTTCCTAATGAACGTCGATGTTCCTGCTTCTCAGATGCTGTCTGACTTGTTCTTTTCCAGATCCAAATGTTCCTGGCTCTAACGTCCAACAGCTGAAGTTCTCACTGATTCCACGGACATTGGAACTGTACACAGTGCAACCAGTGTCGTCAAACCGGTGGCAGAGTTAATGTGGTCTGAAGGATATGGAGCTGGAGACTGTGCACTGCGTTCCCAGTATGGCGTATAACTAAATGATATGAAGATCGGGTCAGTGCACGGGGCTCCCAGTGTGGTCTGAGAGATATGGACCTGGGAATGGTGCAAGTTGCTCCCAAGCGTAGTCTTAGTGATATGTAAATAGGGACCGTGACAGGGTTTCCAACATGGGTAAACCGAAGAATAGTAGGAGGGGAACTGTGCACCATATTCCTCGTGTATTCCACTTGAAACAGTTAGATCATAGGACTATGCATCTAAGTGTATATGAGCCATCGGATATGGGAGTGATGAAATGCATAATGCAGATGAGTGAATGAGGATGCTTAATAAAAAAAAACACGAAGTGGAAATGGATAGATGGCCATTGTCTCATGCATCGCCGCTGAGTACCACAAACCAATGACCTAACACACTGCATTTCAGCGTCGGCAATTGGATGCCACAGGGCCAGAGGGTTGTATTGTTTGGTTGGTTGTGATCCGCGAGAGATGCGGAGAAGCAGTGTCTGTCTCGGATGTATGGCTGCTGCATCTGCCTGCGCAATGGTTGAGATGGTGGGAAAGACACCAAGGTAGTAGACATGACCTCGAAATAAGTCGTGTGAGAGTGTACAGTCGCCAGACCCATCGAGTACTGTAATTTCAGCGAGTCGAATAATGGAGAGTTTTCAGAAATAAAATCATTATATTGAAACTCACCTGAGGTCTGTCTCTTCTTGACGCACAGCAGGACATTGGGTGGGGCATTGCGACCTGACCGAATGTGTGCCGACAGTGTCAGATGGTCAGTGCTTTGGGAGCGGGCACTGTTGGAGCGTCAGTGCTGAGAGAGTGGGCACTGTGCAAGGGTAGCGCTGAGGGAGTGGGCAATGTTGTAGGATCAGTGCTGAGAGTGTGTGCACGTCCTCGTGTCAGTTCTGAAGAAGTGGGCACTGTCTGGAGGTCAGGTCTGGCGAGTGGGCACTGTCAGAAGGTCAGGGCTGAGGGATTGGCGCTGGTGGTGGGTCAGTGTTGAGAAGGTTGGCACTCTCAGTGGGACAGTGCTGAGGGAGTGGGCACTGGTCGAAGGCCGGTACTAAGGAAGTTCTCCACACAGCCTTCGACACTATCAGCAACTCCACCATACTTTGTGTCCTTGGGACACTTACTAACTCATCCAAGTGATTTTTAAAATTCACAGCAGTCCCAGAACCCATTCATGTGGAACACCACTGCTCACCATGTTTCAGGCTGAATATTTTTCATCAACCACCATATTCTGTCTTCGACAAGTCAGCCAATTCTGTACCCAGGCAGCATAATTCCATTGTAACCCATTCCTCAATAAACTCTGAATAAGCCCAGGGGCAACTTTATATTACACTTTTCCGAATTCTATCTACACAATATCCACCGCTGTACCTTCATTAATTTGTTTTGTGACATGCGCAAATGATCCAAGAAGGTTTGTGGGACATGATCTGCCCCTGGAAAAACCATGCTGACTATGTCCAATCAAACGATGGTTTTCCAAGGAATGATAAATCCTCTTACTCACAGTCCTCTGAAATACTTTGCCCACTACTGATGTAAGACTGACTTGTCTGTAATTTACAGGATAATCCCTATTCTCTTTCTTGAACAAGGTAATAAGATTTCCTACCCTCAAAATGTCTGGTACTAATCAAATGGACAATGAGGACGTAAAGATCATTGTCAAAGCTGCAGCACCCTCTTCGCTTACTTTCTGTAGTAACGGTGGGTGTATTCCATCTCTATCCAAATTTCCCTGCATATATCCCATCCAAGGCTATTTCTTTATTGTCATGTTTTGCCCCAAGATTTCAGCACACCCTCCTTCTAAACATTCAACTGTTGAGCACACCTGCCTGTTTTACGCTATCCTCACAACGGCAAGGTCCCTCTCTCAGTTAGTAATGAAGCAAAATATTCAATGAAGAGTTCTACTACCTTCTCCACATCCACGTAGAATCTCCTGTGTTGTCACCATGGCACAGTGGTTTGCACTGCTGCCTCATAGTGCCAAGGGCCAGGGTTAAATTACCCATCAAGCATCTGTCTGTGTAGACTTTGTACATTCTCCATGCGTCTGCGAGGGTTGCCACCGGGAGCTCCGGTTTCCTCCCACAGTCCAAAGATGTGCAGGTGAAGTAACTTGGTTGTGCTACATTGCACGTAGTGTTGTGTACAGTCGTCGAGGTTAATGTAAGGGGAAAGGGTTGCTGTATAGATCGTCGGTGTGGACTTGTTGGGCTGAAGGGGCTGTTTCCACACTGGAGGAAATCTAATCTTACCTTCACCATCGTTTTGTTCCCCGTTTAAATGTAGAACGCTTTGGGTTTTTATTTAATCTTTCCCGTTAAGGCTTTTTCATGCCCCCTTCACGCTGTCCTAAATCCATTCCTCAATTCCTTCCTTTGCAATCTTGCAGAGCCCTGTTTATCCATGCATCCTCAAACTTACGTCTGCTTCCTTCTATCTGTTATCAAGACGTTCCACATCTCTTCACACCTAAGGTTTATTCACATTCACATTCCTTCCTTACATGCCTCTGTCTCATGAGAAAAATGGCTTATATTTTCTGATAGAGTGTCTTCTAGCCCGGGGGAGAAAGATTGTCCTTTGTGAACTCATCAGAGACATGCAGAGTCTGTCAACTCCCCTGACGATAGAGCTTCACAGCACAATCCCTGGTGGCCTGTGAATCCCAGTTTTCTGCAACAATCGGAGGTGGGTCCGCTGCAGTCTGTCATTTATTTAAACGGTTTGGATCAGAATTGAGTCGGCATATTTTGTAAGTGCGGGTGACACTAAAAATGTAACTACAATCAGCAGTGAAGAAACCTAGCTAATATTACAACGTGATTTTGATCAATTGAGCCAAAGGGCTTCAAAGAGACACATGCTGTTTAATTAGGATTAGCACAAGATATTCTATTTTGGTATAACAAACAAGGGCAGGACTTCCAGATGGGGCCCTGGGTCGTGTTGTTGAATAGAGAGACCCAGAGATTCCAGTTCATCGTTCTTTGTATGACAGGTAGACAGGATATTTAAGAGGGTGTTTAGCACGGTTGCCATCATTGATTAGACCACTGAGTATTGGAGTTCTAATATAAGCTTTAACATTCAGGACTCTTCTGGAGTACTATGTAAATTTCTAATCACCCTGTTACAAGAAGGACATTATTAAATTTCACCAGGTTCAGAACACATTTACAAGGTTAATGCCAGGACTGGATGTTTTGATTTATAAAACAGACTGGGTCATTTTCAGTGCAAGATAGGAGGATGATGCATTGTAGACGCGTAAGAAATCATATGGGACAAAGGTAAGTAGAATAGCAAATGTCTTTTCCCTAAGTTTAGGGAGCTAAAAACAAAGAGGCATATGTTTAAGGCGAAGGGAGAAAGATTTAAAAGGGACCTGAGAGGCAATTTTTTTCCAAAAGATGATGGTTCCGATGCTGAATGTTCAGCCAGAGGAAATGGTAGATGCAGGTAGATTTTCATTTAAACGCCATTTGCACAGATCCATTAACAGGAAAGGTTGAGAAGGATATGGGCTAAATGAAGGATATGGGACTAATATTGTTTGCAAAACATAGTGGGCATGGACAATGTTGAATGAAGACCTTGTTTCCATGCTGCATGACTCTCAGACGCTCTTGAGGATTGGTGTTCCACCTGATCCTCCCTTGTGCATTTTCCTGCATGGCCATCTGCACAGTGGTAACGCTGATCTTCAGGAATAACCTCCTTTGAGCCTCTGCTACTACTTAACTTTAAACCTGCAATTCTAGTTATCTGTTGGGCAATTCCAGTTCTCAGTGGCGGGTATAATGGCCCTCGAGATAATCACTTGCTGCACTCTCCTAACCTAAACGATCCTCGTTTCTCTTCCTCTCTGAACAGCAGGTATTGATCATTGTTTGGACTATTCACATGACCGAAATATCATCTTTTTAAAGTCTGTATACTGTCCGTATCCATGTGCATTCTTGTTGAAGTTGTTAGATATTCTCCCTTGTGTAAACCATGAGCCATGTTAGTGAGAAATTCCGCATTTCAATGCGCTACTCTTTCGTCAGGTCTCGTCACAAAACATCAGGCGAGATTGCATTTTCAATCTTCCCACTTTTTTAAAAAACATTCACAACAAGGGAATAATTGGCATTGCCTACTAGACCATCATTCATTGCCTATTCATAATTAGGCAGAGGAGAGTTAAGAATTAAACACATTGATGTGGACCTGGAGACACACGTAGTCCAGACCAGGTAAGATTTCCTTCCCGAAATGTCATCAGTGAACCAGAGCAATGACCATGAGTGCCATGAACATTACTGTACCCATTGCTCACAGAGTCACACAGCACAAAACAGACATTTTGGACCAACCAGTCCATGACGAATATGATTACAAACTAAACTAGTCCCACCTGCACTCTCCTGGCCCACATTCCTTCATGCATATCCTATTCCTGCATCCAAACGAATGCTTTTTGCAGTTTGTAATTTGACCCGCATCCGCCACTACAAGCGGTAGTTTATTCCACATCATGAATCACTCTTTGTGAAAAAACGTTCCCTCGCGTGTATTTACTTTAAATCCCTCTGTTCTCCCCTGCACCACTAGTCATGAAATTCCTCTAAACCTGGGAATAGACAACTACCTCTTCATTTATTTAACTTTGGTTTATTTATTAAATTCAAATTGCACCACCTGCCATGGCGATATTTAAACCTCAAAAGGTGGGAGAAATTCTGAATGAACTGTGCGGCGTCAGTATCACAAGGACATTGCCTCCCTCTGACAGTGCCTCCTGTGTAGAAGTCCTGGAGAAGGTGACCATCTCAGCTCTCTCTCTCTTTCTCTCTCTCGGGATCTTCCCCATTTTCTTCCACCTTCCTAAGACTCACATACTGACTGCCCCAGTCGACCCATCGTCTCAGCCTGCGCCTGTACTTTTGAACTCATCTCTACCTAGCTCACCACCATCCTGTCCCCCTTAGTCCAGCAACTCCTCATCTACATTATTGACAACGCCATGCCTATCCCCTCCTCCATGAATCTCGCTTCGCTGGCCCCCAGTGCCTCATCATCACCATGTACTTCGAGTCCCTGTACCCGTTGATCCACCGCAACGAATTTCTGCAAGCACTCCGGTTCTTCTTCTCACGTCATCTCAACTGGTAGACTTCCATCGACACCCTCATCTGCCTTGCTGAACTGGTCCTTACCCTCAACAACTTTTCCTTCCACTCCTCCCACTTCATCCAAACAAAAGTGGTAGGCATGGGCAACCGCATGGGACCAAGCTATGCTTGTCTGTGTGTCGGATACGTGGAAACGTCCATCTTCCGCAGTTATAATCCGCACCTGTGCTTTTGCTCCAGCAATGATTGTATCGGCAGCGCCTCTTGTTCCCCCGAAGAGGTTGAACAGCTCATCAACTTTACCAACACCTTCCACGCCGACCTGGATCATCATAGAGTCATAGAGATATACAGCATTGAAGCAGACCCTTCAGTCCAACCTGTCCATGCCGACCAGATATCCCAACCCCATCTCGTCTCACCAGCCAGCACCCGTCCTATTCATATACCCATCCAAATGCCTCTTAAATGTTGCAATTGTATCAGCCTCCACCACATTCTCTGGCAGCTCAATCAATACACGTACCACCCTCTGTATGAAAAAGTTGCCCGTTAGGTCTCGTTTATATCTTTCCCCTCTCAACCTAAACCTATGCCCTCAAGTTCTGGACTCCCTGATCCCAGGGAAAATACTTTATCTATTTATCCTATCCGTGCCCCTCATAATTTTGTGAACCTCTATGAGGTCACCCCTGAGCCTCGGACGCTCCAGGGAAAACAGCCCCAGCCTGTAACAGCGTCTCTCCTCTTCCTGAACCACGTCATCACCGTCTCTAGCGAGTGTCTAACCACAGACATGTTCTAAAAGCACACTGATCCCAAGCTCCACAGAGTACACATCTTCCCATCCTACCTCCTGAAAAAACGCCATCCCTTATTTTCAATTAGTCTGCCTACTCTACATCTGTTCCCAGGATGACCAATTCCAACACTGAAAGACACAGAAGCACTCATTCTTCCACAATTACAACTTGTCTTCCCACAAATATTGACGATTCCCACCAGCCCATCTCTTCCACTTCACGCACCACTGCCCTTGAACACCATCCATCACAACGCAACAAAGGCAGAACTCCCCAGTCCTTACCAAAGTCCGCATACAACTCATCATCCTATGCCATTTTTTCCATCTCCAAACGGATCCCACAACCAGAGATATATTTCACTCCCCATCCCTATCAGCGTCCGAAATGGCAATTCCCTCTGCGAATCCTCGTCAGGTCCACACAACCCACCAGCGCACACGCTGACAACTTTCCCTGCCACCATTGGAAGAGCAAAACCTGTGCCCATAGCATTCTCCTCACATACGTCCAAGGCCTGAGGAAATCCTTCTACATCCTCAGAAATCCACTTGTAAATCTAGCATTGTCATCTACTGCACCGTTGCACCTGGTGTGATCTCCTGTACATTGGGGTCACAGGAGGCCTTCTTGTGGATCATTTCAGACAACTTATTTGGGACAACCGCACCCACCAACCTCACCGCCCTATAGCTGAACACTTCAACTCCCACTCCCACTCCGTCAAGGACATGTAGGTCCCGGCCTTAATATCCACATGAACATTCGTCCGCATCCGATCTGCGATCTACTGCTTTCAAATGCAACACTGTTTCCATTATCGTGATTGAAAGTCGGGAGGTGAGTCCTGAGATTGACCAAGCTGTGTCGATATTCTGTGTTAATTAAACATCAGGGATTGTTCAATGGAGATTCAATGTTTCAAAATATCCCCAGTATTTTGACATTCGTACCCCTTAGTCATTGTGTGCATGTGTGAGAAAGTGTGCGATCAGATCCCTGTATCATTGGCGAAATGTGTTACGCTGCAAAAAGCATAGCAGGTCAGGCAGAAATCCGAGGATCAGGAGAGTAGATGTTTTGGTCATTAACCCTTCTTTCAGGAAAATGAAATAGCGGAGGACTGAGAGATAAACAGGACAAATTTGCTGCATCGTATGATATTGACGTGGTCTTCTCTGCATCAGGGAGACCAAGCTACAACTTGGTCAGTGTTTCAGAGAACATTGCTCGTCTGCACGCATCAAGTAACTCAGTACTGGAATGTTAGACATCAAGCCAACAACTCCAACATCCCCTCACATTACCCCAGGGCATGAAATTCCAGAGCCTCCTCCACTGTCAATTCAAAACCATCCACTCACAGGAGGAATGACACCTCATCTTCCCCTTGGGTCCTGAAAACTACAACGCAGCAACATTGACTTCACCAGTTTCCAAATTTCAACTCCCTCACATCATGCAAGACCGAATCCTCCAATGTGCACTGCCATCTTGATTTGACCTACCTGCCCATCTTCCTTCCCAACTTTTTTCTCTACCCAGCTGGCCGACCTATCAAAATCATTCCCCAACTACATCCACCAACCGCCATCCCACCTAGCTTCGACCAAGCCCCACACTCACCCTCACCTTCACCACATTGACATCTCAGCCCTATTCTCCCTCGACACTCCTGATGAAGGGCTTATACTCAAAACATCGACTCTCCTGCTCCTCAGATACAGCAAGACATGTTGTGCTTTACCAGCGACACATTTTGACTCTGACTCTCCAGCATCTGCAGTCCTCACTTTATTTAGTTGCTGAAACCCTTACTTCAAAGTCTCCATCACACACCGCACTGGGAATAAATTTTCCTCCTCCAACCACAAAGATCTGTGCGAATCTCCACCTGTCGCCTTCATATCTACCTTCCCCCAAAGTCAATCCCACACTTCAATTCAACGCACAGCCTCCTTCCCCCACTCACACCATCCTTATTGAAATGCCTGAAACGCCGTCCCTCCTGATCCTTGTATGCCACATGACAATATTTGCTTTTAAACGGAAATATCTATCATGAAGGGACCTAATATGAAGGTAATTCGTCCAAATACCTCGAAGTTCGATCCCTTCATTATAGACATTGCCACCACGAGAAAAAGAAAAGTGGCTGTCTATCCACATCTCTTTCGGCCTCTCAACCTCTTGTACACCTATATCGAGCTACCTCTTATCCTCCTCCCTCCAATGAGAAAATGCCGAGCCCCCTCAAACATTTGTTTATGATATGCCTTCTATTCCTGGCAGCATCCTGTTAAATCTCCACCGCACCTTCTCTAAAGCACCCACATGTTTCCTGTAACAAGGTGATGGGAACTGTGCACAATACTCCAAGTGTGATCGAACCAGGTCTCGATAGAGCTGCAGCACAACTTTCTGGCTCTCAAACTCAATCCCCTGGTAATGACTGTCAACACAATACAGGCCTTCTTAACAACCTTATCTATTTGTGTGGCAACTTCCAGGGACCTATGGACATAAAATCCAAGATTCCTCTGTTCTTTCCCATAGCCAAGAATCCTGCCTTTAACCCTGTGTTCTGTATTCGAATGCGGGCTTACAAAATGAATGACTTCACAGTTTTTTATTTGAATACCACGTGCCACTTATCAGCCCAGTTCTGCATCCGTTCAATATCTCCTTGCATCGTAAACCAGCCCTCAAGATGTGAGATTTTGGGAGCAGTTGAATACACTGTGGCAATCTTCTCTGAACAAACGGAGGCTGAGGCGTGACCTTATAGAGGTTTATCAAAATCATGATACGGTAAATGGGCAAGGCCATTTCCCATTCCAGAGCCTTCAAAAGAATGGGGAAGGGGTCAGTGAGTTCTGATATAAAGAGGGTGAATGGTTGCAGCTAGGGCAACGGTGGGTGGGATAGTGATAGGTGGAACCAGGTCGGGAGTCCTTGTGATACGTCAGTTGAAAGAAAAAAGGACAGATAAGGTCAGTTCAAGGAGGCGTGGAGGAGGGTAAGGTTTATACATGGTTTGAGGTTGGGCGTTGGGTGCTAGAGAACATATTGAGCTGGATGGTGGAACTGAAAGTAGGAGGCATTACCTGTCCCTCATTCTCGGATTGGTCGCCTCTCATGTCCATCGTCCCAATGCACCATTACCCTGTTCTCCAACTGATTAGTGCCTATGTCCATCTTGTTCTCAGGCCCAATCTCTCCATTCGCTTCGCTCTGTCTATGACCTTGCAACACGTTAATCTCAGTCCTCATTTGTCAGTTGGTGTGCTTTCCACTTTTACTGTCATGTTCCTTCCAACCATAATACCTCGTTGGTCCTCACCTGTTATGATGAACATTCTCGACCCATCCCACTTTCATATCGGTCTGAGCATCGGTCTCTCATCGGGTCCTGCACATTCCCCTCCGTCTGATTGAACTGTACGTTATCCATCAAAGCAATAAAACCTGCCTCCGCTTTCTGAGTAGTCTGCCACCAAGTCCATTTCAACGCCTGTTCTACACTACCGTTCATCGAGATTTCCTGCCTGTCTTCCATCTTCTGATTTGCTAGTCACCACTCTATCTTCTAATCTAAACGTCTTTTCCCATTCTACCGTTGTCAGGTGTTGAATGTGCCAATCCTGAGGCATGATCTACCACACATAAATCCATGCTGACTGTTGCAACTCAAACCCTGTCTATCTTATTTCAGAATCTTTTCGGATAACTCACTCCGCATAGATGTTATCTTTACTGGTCTCCAATTCCATGGTTTTTAATTACAGCCCATCCTAAATAAGGGCCTAGCCTTTGCTAACCTCCAGTCTTCCATTCTTCCTTCCTCTCCAAAATAAAAGAAAGGTAACTTCCAGAGAAGGAGAAACAGAACATCATGACATCACTGAACACCAGGGCATCAATGTGGACTTCAGCGGTTTTCAAATTGCACCTCCACCACCTTACCGCATTTCCAACTTTCCAGCTCAGCACAGTCCTCATGTCATGTCATACCTGCCAATCTCTCTGCCCACATACCCGCTCCAACATCCCCTCTGACTGATCACCTCCATCCACATCCCCGTTCACAATTTGTACTCTTTGCTAACTTCTCCCCAGCCGCCTATTCCCCCCCACCTATCTCCTCACCCTGAACGCTCGCTGCTTCCATTCCTGATGAAGGGCTTTTGCTCGAAATTTCGATATTCTGCTCCTCGGATGCTGCCTGAACTGCTGTGCGTTTCCAGCACCACTCTAATATAAACATCATGAAAATTTGGCCTTGAGTGTTCCAGCGGGTACTGGAGTGCAACCTGAAATAACTTTTGAAAGCAGTTGCTGGTGAGTAGCAGGTAAATTCTGCGAAATTGTTATCGGATTATACAGCACCAGCTTTTATCAATTTAATGTTAACATTATTTGATATTGTTTGGATACATTATGTACAATGGGAGCATGTGGCCGCTGAAATCCAAACTGCCATCTACATTGTCTGATATCGAAACACTGAGAAATGTTTGAGAATCGGAGATAATCGTGATCAGCGTGGATAGAAACGTTGTCACACCGCAGACTCAGAATCAATAAGGCAGGTCAGGATGGCTAAGCATGAAGTGCAGGAATCCTCTGTAGATGTTCTCCTAAAAAACAAACATACCGTTTTGGAGATCAGCAGCATTTAAAATCCTGCAAATATGGTTGGCTTTGCTGCAGAGGAAGTGAAAAATGCGCACAGGAAAAATGTAGTGTTTGGGCATTCAATCGTTAAGGGAATAGGTAGGTGATTTTAGGTAGGCTGTGTCCCTTAAACGCCGATGCCAGATATCCCTGAGCGTTTGCAGGACATTCCAGATAGGCCAGTGGTTGTGGTACACGTTGGTACTAACAACATAGGTTAGAAAAAAGAGGACGTCCGAAAAGTAAAATATCGAGAACTAGGACGGAAGTTGAAATGTCGGAGCTTAAATGTAGTTATCTCAGGATTGCAGCCATTGTCACGTGATGGTCAGAGCAGGAGCAACAGGACATCTCTGAACAACACGTGGCTGAAAAGATGCTTCTGGAGATTGGGGCCAGTTCTGGGGTAAGTGTGACATGTATACACTGGACTGTTTATACCTCGTTAGGACTGGGACTGATGTCCTGATTGGGGGAAGGGACTGGTTGGTATTACTTGTCAGACAGATTGGGGAGCGTTTCGTCTCATTTGACAGAGCAGTAGGAAAAGCGGAGTAGTGCAGTATTTGCAGACGTTGAGGGAGAGTTAGAAATCAAGGCAGACACCAGTAAGGACAAAACAGGCTTTGATACACTGCTCAAAAGATCAGGGGAAGTATTCGGAATTGCACGTGTATCAATGTGAGAAATGTAAGAAATAGGCAAGGTAAGTGAACCTACAGATTTGGTGAGCACTTGTACAATTACGTTATGGTGATTACACAATTATTGCGATTTATTTATTGAAAGAGAGACAGCACCAATAGCTGGATGCCCCAGAATTGAGATATTTGAGGTGTGGGAGAAAAGGTTACAGAAGGTGTGGGTGAGTTACATCCCTGATAAAGGGGGATCCATGAATATTACCTGACGGACGATATATCACAGTATTCGTGCAGCGAGGCAATCTGTGTAGAACTGAACGACAGGCTTCCCAAAATCCAGCGTGAGATAGAGTGGCGGCATGGTGGCTCAGTGTTTAGCACTGCTCCCTCACAGCAACAATATCCCAGGTTTGATTCCAGCCTCGGGCAACTGTCTGTGCGGAGTTTGCACATTCTCCCCATGTCTGCGTGGGTTTCATTCGGGTACTCCCGTTTCCTCCCACAGTCCAAGGATGTGCGGTACAGGGAAATTTACCATGCTAAATTGCCCATAGTGTGAGGTGCATTAATCAGAGCGAAATGGGTTACTCTTCGGAGGGTCGGTGTGGACTGGTTGGGCCGAAGGGCCTGTGCCCACACTGTAGGGAATGTAATCTAATCTAATATATGGTGTTTGGGAATATGATTTTAAAAAGGGACATTATGATGGGTGATTTTCACTTCCCAAATTGTCTGGGAATCACTTCATGCTCGGGGCTTGCATTCTGTAGAATTTGTCAGGACCGTTCAGGAGGGTTTCTTTGCCCAGTTTGTAAATATTCCAACCAGGGAAGACGTCAAACTGCACCTGGTCTTTGGAAATGAGCCTTGGGTCAGGTGAGTGAAGTTTCAGTGCTGAAGCGCATTTCGGAACTAGTGACTAAAATCTCATCATATTGGCACAGAAATTAAGCGATTTAGCTTATCGATTCTGCTCTGACATTCAAACAAGACTGACACATTTCTACCCCAGTCTCCCGTTTTCTCCTTGTAACCCTGGATTCCCTTGATAACCAAGAACCTATCTATCTCTGCTAAAGTGTGCTCAGTACCTCGTCTGCATAGCGTACTTTGGCAGTGAGTTCCACATATTCACCACTCTTTGGCTGAGGAAATTTATTCATATCGTCTTCTAAAACATCTTCCATTTTCTTTGATGCTGTTAACATGGGTCCTCGTCTCTCCTACCGCTGGTAACATTTTTCCAGCAACCACATTGTCCAGGCCATTCAGTATTATTTTTTGAGATAACGTGAGTACTAAGATGCACACAGATGGGGATCACAGCAGTCCTCAGGTGACGGTGTGAAACTGGGGAAATGTGAACTAAAAAATATACGACAGCAAGTCGAAAAAATATATTTTTGAAGCCGCGTGCTGAGGGGAGATCAGCCCGTGACACTTGCGAGTATTTCAATTGAAAATTGCTAAATACTCTGGAGCGGCACATTCCTGAGAGAATCAGTGGTGATAAGAAATGATTAGGAAACAGAACTAAAGAGATTGCTGAGGGTTTCCGTAAAGTTCTTTATCATACATTTACAAAATGAAAGAGGGTAACCAGGAAAAACGTTAACTCTGTCAAGGACAAAGGAGCGAATCCAGGTTTATAGCTCAGGGAGGCACCATGGCTGAGCAGTTCGCATTGCAGGCTCCCAGTGCCAGGGACCTGGGTTTGATTAATGTCTCTGGTGACTGTCTGTGTGAAGTTTGCACATTTTCCACGGGTCTGCTCCAGGTTCCTCCCACAATCTGAAGATGTGAACATTAGGTGAATTGACCATACTAATTTGCCCACAGTGATCATGGATGTATAGGGAGATTGCGTTGTGTGCGATGTACTCTGGCGTGTCGATGTGGTCCTGATGGGCTGATGGACCTTTTTCCACAATGTAGAGATTATATGATTCGAAAAGGTATTTGAGTCCCGAAATGTATACCTTGTGTCTGTATTCACTCAAAAGAAGAAACTGTTAGGGAATGATCTCAGGTAACGGACTGTCCAATTGCTTAGCCAAGTTCCAATAAAAAGGAAGATATTTTGAGCATCTTCAAAAATGTTATGTATAGATTAATTCCCCGCTCTTGAAGGGATCTTTCCAAGAATATTTTGGGAGGCAAAATGCCAAATTGCTGGAGTACTGATAGATATCTATATCCTTTTTGGCCAAAGACTAGGTCCCAGAGGACTGTAAAATAGCCAATGTTGTCCCAATATTTAAG
The DNA here is from genome assembly GCF_047496795.1 of Chiloscyllium punctatum. NCBI lineage: Eukaryota > Metazoa > Chordata > Chondrichthyes > Orectolobiformes > Hemiscylliidae > Chiloscyllium > Chiloscyllium punctatum. The sequence continues at coordinate 47,432,026 of NC_092789.1, forward strand.
AAGGGTCACTGGGATAATCCTGGAAATTACAGACCTGTGTGTGTCACATCAGTGGTCGGGGAATTATTGCAAAAGATTCCCAGGCACAAGATCTATGCACCTTTACAATAAAAGGTCTTATTAGCCTTAAATAGCATAGTTTACTGCAGGGGTGGTCCTTCCTCACCAGCTTGATCGAGTTTTTTTTGCCGGGGGAATGAAGATGATTGATGAGGGCAAAGTGATTGATGTTATCTACATGGAATTTATTAAAGCATTCGACAATGTCTCCATGGCAGGCTGGTATAAAAGATAAATTTACACAGTATTAGGGGAGATCTGGAAAGATGGATACAGATCTGGCTAAGTCATATGAGGCAGATGATAAGGGTTAATGGACGCTTCTCAGAATGGAGGGCTGTCACTGGCAGTGTTCTACAGGGATCAATGCTGGGATCTCTGTTCTTTGTGATGTGCATGAATCACTCAGAGGAAAACGTGCCTGGTTCAGTTAATAAGTTTGCAGGCGATATACAGATTGATGAAGTTCTGGACGAATTTCACGAGAATGCTGGCGTTGGATGAGCGATCTGTGAGACGTTATAGGATAGTGAATGGGATGGATATGCAACTGATGAAGCTTTATCTATGGTTGAAGAGGGCCATGTGTTCAAGGTGTGTAGGTGGGTGGTTTCAATGAGATGTGCGAGTAATTTTTTTTCAAACTTGTGTTGGTGAATCCCTCGAACGTACACTTAGAGGAGATAGTTGAAGCAGACACAATGGTTGTATTCAGCAATCAATGGACGAATACATGAGTCGGAAGGGAATTGAGTGGTATGGGTCCTGTAAGTGAACACAGCTTTAAAACGGAAGGACAAAATATGGTGACTCATGATTGAATGACCGCAAGGCCTATTCCTGTGCTATGCTCTTCTTTGTTCTTTTGTAATAATGGTGAGACAGACAGAAGTGCAAAAGAGGAGGAGAGTAAGGGAAAGAAAGCGATTGAGAGATGGAAGGAGACAGAGTGAGAGAACAACTATGGAGAAAGAGGGAGGAAAAGGTCGAAGAGTGACAAATGGATGAAGGAAAGATATGGGGGTAGTGAAGACTCCCGGTAGTGAGAAAGTTCACGAGGCAGAGAGTGTGACGCATGAAGAAGGAGGAAGTAAGAACGGAAGACAGTTAGCAAACGGGAGGACTTTGCAGGAGGGGTGACAGAGTTTGGGAAAGAGAATTTTCAAGCGTGGATGGAGCAATGAGTGGGAGGGCAAGGCGCAGAGTGAGTCGTAACTTCAGAAGTGCAATTTAGAACACGGCTATTTGACCCCAACTCTTGAAGTCATTCCCGATCACCTCAACTTCCGTGAGGACTACGCATTGGATCTGAGACTCTCTTTAATTCGCTCAGCCCCTGAAACAAAAATGCGAAATCACCAGTGAGCTCTGCCGCTTGGCATTTTTAAATGAACACCCTTTTAACTCAAAAGTTGAAGTTGTCGACAGGGGAAGTGAACTGCTTGCCCAAAATTGCCAGAGACGTTGAAACGTGACCCATAACCTGTGTGAGAAGATAGGACAAGACAGAACTACGCAGAGAGTTTGACCACAGCGGCAGGCTGTTTCATTGCTGCAAACATGATTTGATATTGTAAATTTCTGCATTTATTGAGTAGCCTGTGACTTCTGATTGAACGATATATTTGGGGATATTCCAGTACCATCTTCACCTGCCGCCTGAACGCACATTGATTCAGAGCATACATTGCAGTTTCGGTTCAGCATCTGAGAATCTGCAGCATGAAGTGCAAATCCTGCACCATGTAAATTAGATGCATTGACTGACAACGCAAAATATGCATCCAGTATCATAAATAATATTGACAATGACAGGTTAATAGTGGAAGAGATCAGAAACCGAAAGGTTATGGTGATGTTTTCTTTCTTGGAATTACATTTGAGTTTCTCTCTAACTCTCCCCCTTGTGGAGATACCGGAGGCTCCTGAAGGAGTGGCTGCTCATTAAAATGTATCTGATATGTTTTTGTTGTACCAAATCAGTTTAGATTTTCAATACCTAAGTTTATCTAAATTCGTTGTTCTTTTCGATGTGCTTTTACAGTTGTGTTTAAATAGATTCTGTTTTGCTTAAAGCCGAGTAGTTTCACCACCTGCACCATACCTGGAATATCCACTTCGTATCTGCCTATAATACATGAAAAAATACGGTCGAGTTTACCTACTTAACATATTTCTGAGGTGGTCTGGCCTTGTCCATAACAACTCCGTCTTCTCTCCCAAATCGACCCTGCAGTCTCATTTCACACACCTGTGCTATTGTAGAATGTTTAACTCTGCTTACTCTGTCACTCCTGACTTTCCCTTGTTCCAGACAAGGTTGTATCTTGCCTTCAGGCAATCAAACCTTCTTTATTCACTGATTACAATGTCCTGCACTGCACACTGGGCAACTGAAACGCAGACCATGTTACTGTGTTTTGTAGTACTAGCTTCTGTCTAAATACATGACCATGCTGCCCTTTATTTCAGCATACCATCGAATTTTCGGGCGATCGTTCCTGTCTCAGGCTTGTTGCAGTGAAAATCAGTGCAATATGGAAAATCAGTACATCTTTTACCGAATGGGAATACTGACACTTTATACCGAGCTCAACAATCATTGAGATCGAGCACCTTCCCCTATGGTTTTCGTCAACCCCACACACCAGGTATCATCATCTCATGTCCAGATCCAACAAAATAGCCATAGTCAGCCACTTGTAGTCCTCATTGTGCCGATGCAGTCGCTATAAGAATTCCCTTTTCCTGATGTCTTTTCACAGAGGGGTTGAGTGAGATTTTTAGACCTGGCTACTGAAGACCACTCGATCACTCAGCTTCCGAAGCTTTGACCTTATTTTTTAATCTTGGCAAAAATAGAACAACCTGAGTTGTGTCACAGAGGAAACGTTCTTGTTTCTTCCTGCTTTTTCACTCTAGATTTATTCGGACGCTGTTGGAATTTCAAACATTTGGAAATTTCAGTGAACATCTCTTCGCAGCTTTTTGACTACATTTTGATCAGATTTTTCTTCCCATTCTGGATTGGAGTATTGCATGTCACAATCTGGGCTTTATTTTACCTTTATTTGCCTAGTGATCTGTTCACAGAATGTTTCTATCTTGGGAAAGTTTTAAACGAAACAAAATTTATTCACGGACTACCGGAAAAACCATGAACAAAAGTGAACACGATATGGAATAACATAACCTATCTGACAAACCGTTTAACCATATCACAAATTAATGATGGTGTTCGAAAGAAAGTGCACAATCCTAGTAAGCATTCCATTGGCAATGAAGGGCAAAATCAAACACAGGTCTTTACAAGAGAAATGGCAGGGAACAAGAGATCAACATGGAGCTGCTTCCTTTGGTCTCCAGATAAAACCTGATTATTGGTGTCAAACAGACTGGTTCTGAAAAAAAAAACAAGCAGGAACTATCAGTTTCAGTAGACAAGGTTGGAGGAGGTATAGGTGAACATGTGTCTCACCTGCCTCGTACATTGGATGGAGTTGAGGGAAATGTTTTGATGACAGCTGTTGCGTCTTTTCCAGAGACAGAGAAATGTACAGGTGGAGGGGAGATGGAAGGAGTGTGGCACATACGAAGGATTTGGAAAGAAAATGGTCCTTGTGGAAGGCAGAGATGCCTGGTGTGGGCAAGATATTCTGGGTTGTTTGGGACCATTTGAGGTGTTGTGGGAGAGTGTTTGAGAACAATGGAAGGTTCCCATAATCCCAGCAGTCCTCCTGTTTTTCGTACACCCTCTGCATCCCATCATATGGCTAGCCCCCATTGCATTGACTGCATTCCCCCTCCACTGGTCTCAGCAACTCCCACCCCCGCTATCCAGATAGGCCTCTTGACGCCGATGCCTCTCTTCGGAATTTTGCCAGACATGTTGATTTTCTCCATTAATTCGAAATTGATAATGCAACAAAATATACTGTTGTACAAATTAGGGTTGGTGAGAGTGTGCACTTTCCTCCACATGACAACTGCTGTCTGAAAAGTCCTGTCACATTTCCCATTGACGACATCTCTCCCATAACGTGTCTATGCAATAGAATATTCTGATACAGTGTCCGCGAGAATTGTCAAGGCATGTGATCATGCCGTAATGCATTTCAGATTAAATGAATTTGATTGATGTTTTCAAATAGAATTCTTCGAATTCAGTGGCTGAAATGGAACCATCTGTTTTTCATATGGTAAAAATAAAACAACATACATACCGAATGTGCTCTGGAATGTTCAAGATATGTGAATGTAGAAATGAATGATGTTACATTTTATCAGAAACAAGGCAAATTTATGATGGAGAAAGGCCTGAAACTAAAACATTGAAGGCAGAACCATTTCTCGACGAAATTTATTTTCTAGACTTCTGTAGAAATTTATTTTTATTAATAAACACGGAGATTTTACCATACTTTTAAATTCTGCTCTGAATTTCTTCTGAGTCGCTGCATAAATACAAGGGTTCAGTAACCAAGTAAAAAACTTCAAGATATCTCCCACTTCAATGGCGACAAATTCAGGATTTGTGAACTTGCCTTTGTAATAAACAGTATTTGTTATTTTTGTAATGCCTAAACTCACGGCATTTGTCAACCAGAGCAAGAGAAAACTTACTGATACTGAGAGTAATAAAATGATGGATTTTCTGCGGTTCTCCATTTCTGAGTCACACTGATTTCCACTCTTGGAGCTGCGGAGTTTAGTGCGGGTTCTATTCGCCAGTACAATGCGTTGTACAGTTAATGTATTGCATAAGGCAATCAAAGTGAAGGGAATCCAAATGACACAGGCGCTGTAAAACCAGACATAACATACACCTGCCGAAGATGAAAAAAAAGCTGCACTTGAACGGCAGCCCCACTGCACGTTGTTAATAATTTTCTCAGGTTCATAAGCAAACAAAACGGGAAGTTCCTTCATTGTGATCACAATCGTGATCGTAATTACCAGAATGATTGCAGTTCTTTCAGTGCAATATTTTGTTTGAAATTTCTGGCAACAAATCACGACAAATCGATCAAGTGTGAAAAAAACAAGGCACCAAACAGATAAATCGGGAGTGACAGCTGTCATGTATATAATGACTCTGCAAACAGGAGTATGGGACAGAAATGAAAAAGGGAAGTAGTAACTGCAGATGTGATAGAATATTACATTGTTGATCAGGACCATTAGATCCGTTGTTGCCATGGCCACCATGTAAACAGTGATACATTTGGAAAGACCACATTTCCTTTGTGAAAGAATCCAAATTGTGGCCAAGTTCGCTATGAGACAGAAAGAAAAGCAGTGAATAATATGTCAGTGCCAGATTTAAATGAAATATGACAATGTCAGTCAATTTCATGTGCTTAACAACATCCAATATATATTTTGTCATCTAGTGCTGAGATTAGCTTGAAAGGGATAACAAGGCAGTCCAAATATACACGGTATCAGTAAGGAGCATTATGATCGCACGAAAGAGATGAAGCAAAAACAGTGAATAAAACGCAAGTGGGATAAACAGTTCTACAAGATTGGTATTAAGAAACGGTGCCACGAAAGAAATTGATTAGGAATATTTGTTTTAAAAAAGCAGAATGCACTCACCAGGAACAGCTACAGATGCAAGTAATGGGTAATAAAACTCTTTCACCAGCAGAATTGCAGGCTTCTCCATTTCATATGACAGTGTATGGTGTCTTCAGAAGCTGGAACACTTTGAGTACACAGAGTGGAGAGAGTCGAAGGGAATCTGTATTTGTACATACTTCAATCCTTCGGGGAAATCAATCATTTACATAATCACAGTCGTCAAACAAGTAGAATCAGGGAGGTTTATTTTGGCTGAAACAGTAGGTGGAATAAAACAAGAAATGCAAAGTTGAGATAATTCTAGGGTGCATCTACTGAAGTTGCAATACGCATTCTTCACGTTTGAATTTGTCTCTGTGGCTCAGTTGGAATAACATAAACGATCTTAAAACCCGATTGACTCTATTACAAATTAATAAGCTGCTCGAAATGAAAGTGTATTATCCCCATCAACACCCCCTTGTCAAAAAAAAAGGTTCGATCAAACACAGCGTGTTGCAAGAAAAATGGCAGAAAACGATATGATCAGCATGGAGCTGCTTCCCTTAAACCACAGTTAAAACCTAACCAACAGCGCCAAACAGACTGCTCCCTAATAACCTCAGCGGAGAAGACTGGTTACTCCCCACTCGTTGTATAAATGTTTTTTGTAAGAATACATGCTTAAAATATTTTCAAATGGATAGTTCCAGACATATCAGAACCTCTGCCTTTACGAGGTCTCTGATGAAAACGGCAACATAGCGTTGTAACTGAAGCAGCATCGTTCACTCTCTCGAACTATCATTTGCTCTCATACTCCCCTTCTCTCCACCTCCCACATTTCATCTTGTGCAAAAAAATTATCATTTTCCAAGCTGCGATCAGAGTTGATGTAGGGCCACTGGAATAGAAACTTTTCCCGTGATTTCACTGCAAAGAGGCTGCCAAACTGCTGAGAATTTCAACCGATTCATGCTTTTGTTTCAGAATTCAAGTATCCACAACTCTTTCGGAAATTTGCCTGATGTGCCTTGTAAATTGCATCAGAACTTCTCAGCATCATTGCAATTCATGGATGGTTCATTTTTTCTCATTGTTGTCCGTATTTCGGCTTTTAAAAACGAAATCTAGAAATAATCAGAGTTTGGTCATTACTTTGAGGTTAAGAGATAATGTACAACCGTAATCCATTTCATTATCCTCCTTCTTATTCGAGTGACCAGAGTTGATCCTTTGCTTTATTTCAGTCAATTGAACATTAAACACTTAACTGCCTTCTGGATAATTAAGAATGGGCAATATGTACTGGTTCAGCCAGAGATACCCTCGTACTATGAATTAATAAAGAATAAAAACACTTTACATTTTGCCACAACTAACAGCTGGCACATGGAGCAATTTATGCAATTTTTATTTTCACCATCATTTTTATGCCTTAATTTTTAACCCATTCTCCCACTACCTTATGTCAGTCACCATCTGGACTTCTGGTCTACTTATCTACACTCATATGCTTCTGATTGGATTCCCGGCTGCAGGCACCAAGGCATGTTCTCAACAATACAGTCACAAAGTCGCATCTTACCTAAACATCTTTGAACAAGACACTTTTCATTTCATTTCCTGAGAATGCGTGTTCATAATAATTTTCGTTGATGTAAGATCGTCTTGTGAACTCCAATAAGGCTGTCACATGTTCAGACTAAATGTTCTCGACGAATGAATATAAATTTAACATTGCATTGGCTCCCCGATATTTTCGCTTTGAGAACAATTCCATTCGTGCACATTCTTCCAAGCATTGATCCACATTGATGTGCATCTGCCTTTATAAGGCTAAACAATGCAAGATTATTGACTTATTCCAATTTTTGAAGCAATATTGCAACTGCTTGATTTCGTCTTCCTCCTTCGCAGTTTGGAATATCTATTAGCTTTCAGAAATGATTTTGTAAATCTTTGCCTTGAAATATCTGTATTTCCGTTGTTTTTAATTTCGTGAACAAATTTCGACATCGTTGTTCGATCAAAGCTGACACACCGTCTGCGAGCTCACACTGCCTTACTGATTTGCAGTTTTCTGACTAGACAGCCAGAGTTTGTTTCTTTATGACGACTGTGGAATAAAAGGCAAATAACCCTTATAAAGTAGCAAAATCATAAGATTGCGGAGCAACTGGCGTTGGTTTCACTGGACGGTTACCACATCTCAGGCGACGAGATCGACTGAGAAGTTCGCAAGAGCACAGTACTAACAATGTGGAGTACTTAAGTGATCGTCCCGTCCCCAATGTTCTGACGACATAAACAGAGGTGAAATGGCAGGTTCTGAGAGGGATAGAAACAATTTCTTGGTGTAGCATAGCCTAACTCCCCTCAAACTCAATCCAGTGCCAATGAAAGCCAACACACCTGACGCCTTCTTACACCCCTGTCAACTTGGGTATTAGAGTTGACCGTACTATGGATGAGGACAAAAGATTCCTCCGTTCCTCCACACTGCCAAAAATCCTATCTTCAACCCTGTGTTCTGCATTCAGTTTAGATCTACCAAAAAGAATCAATGCACACGTTTCCAGGTTGAGCGCAATCTGTCACTTCTCAGCCCAGCTCTGCATCCTGTCAACGTACCATAGTAACCTGAAACAGGTCTCCACCCCACTATCTGCAAGCTTTGTGTCATTGGAAAACTTACTGACTCACCCTTCCACTTCCTCACACAAGAAAGGAATAAACATCACATAGAGAAGAGGTCCCAGAACCGAACCTTGCGAATCACCACTGGTCACTGAGCTTCAGACTGAATACTTTAAATCAATCGCCACTCTCTTTCGAATATGGATCAACCAATTCCGTATCCAGTTAGCCAAATTTCCCTGTTTCCCACACCTCCTTACTTTATTAATGTGCCTATAGTAGGGAACCTTATCAAACGCCTTGCTTAAATTCATGTACATCACATCCACTGCTCCACCGACATCAACGTGTTTTGTCACGTTCTCAAAGAATTCAGTAAATCGTGTGAAGCATTATCTGTCTCTCACAAAGTCTTGCTGACTATCTTTAATCAAGATGTGATCTTCCAAATAATCGTCAATCCTGTTTCGCATATTATGAAGGTACAGAGATATACTGTACCTTTAAGAGAGTGAATGACTCAGCAATGACAAATGGTGCTGCAAAATTTATAATGTAATGTTTGGTCCAGCAGTTAACATACCGGGGTTGCGACAAGACCAATAAAAATTCGAATTCGTCCAGTCAGTTTAAATTGGACACAAAATTCTAAAATCCAATAAAGTTTGCATTTGGTACTTCGACAATATTAAAACCAATGGAACGATTGGTATAAATATTCAACACTTGAAGAGTTGGGAACAAAATGCCGAAAGACTAACAGACGTAGGCTGCGAGTCAGAGCTCTATGAGAAGTACCTGCATAGAGAAGGAGTTTGTACAGAGGAAATCATCGACTCAGACCTCGATGGAGAATCTATAGATGAAGATTCCAATAAAATAATCAACATGCGGCTGGTTTTGAGATTGGATTTTTTCTGTAAATCTTAATCAGGTGTTTTATTGGACCAGTCAACGAGAGGGAAATGTGTCAGAGAGAGGAGTTGCACATAATTGATTATTCTCTGTTCGACCTTTAAAAAGAACCGATGTGTTTATTTTAATTTTGACTATTATGATAGCCCTTGGCCTCTCGAATTTTAACAGATTACAGCATGGGTTAGCCTCTTTTCTGTGTTGCTTGTTTAAATTAGCAATCAGTGATTGTCATGTCATAACAGTTTGGAGGCTTTCGTGAGCGATTTAAACTGTTTTTGATAGATCCAGTCTGAGTTTTGCAGTAAATTAGACACATGTGTATATACTCCGAGTTACAAAAAGTCCCAGCAGATTTAAACGCTTGTTTTGATCTTTCGCGAAAGTGTAGGTGAGACAATTTTTCCTTAATTTCGCTGATTTATTGTTGATTAAATTAGAAGTGAGAGAAATAGCTCTTAAAATTGCTGAAGACTTTCTGAGATTTTATAATGATTCTCAAAATTGCCACGGAAGTTTAGAAGGCAACTAAAAGCCGATACGTTTAGAATGAGGAAAGATTTAACCAACGAAGCACAACAAAAGTTGTAATTGTCAGTGAATAACTCAAACACTCAGATATGTCAGATAAACAGACAAGAGGTAGACAAACTAAAATTAATATTTAGGAAATTCAGTTAGAGTTTAGAGAGAGGAGAAAGGGAGAGTGAGGAAAAAAGAAAGCGAGTAACTTCTCAGGTAAGCAAAAACAGAAAGTATTTGACCTTGAGAGGTTACGACGTATTAGCAAAATGTAGTTGACAGGATAGAGATTGATATAAAACTTGGTAATTACTACAAATATGTCAAAATTATGCTACATTTTGATGAGGAAGATGGTGAAGTCTTCATTATTTGATTTAACACATACTGGCTCGGTAGATTGAGTGGTCCGAAGATTTATGAGTAATGCTATTTCAGACTAAGCTGGTAAGCAACGCTTTTGAGATATTTGCTGTGCTGTTAGATGAGGGGTCAAGTAATTGTGAAGAGGTGAAACAGGAGATTGTCAGTGCTTATAAATTGGCACCAGAAGTATACAGGCAGCAGTTTAAAATGTCAAGAGGGAAACCAGGTCAGCCTTCTGTTGAGTTTGAAAGAACTGAACAGTCATTGCTTTTATGGATGACTGCGTGCTTTAAAAATCGATAAGACCATTGAGACTTTCCGAGAGAACATTCTGCTGCAAGAGTTTGAAAACTCACTTCTCGAGGTCGTAGGAATTCACGTGGAGGATCAGAAATTTCAGGAAGTGAGAAGGGCAACATGATTACGAGATGAATACATGTTGGTGAAATTCTTCCTTTGAGGGGGATCCGTCCCCATGAAAGAATGTTTAGAGAGAACTGATAAGATTTTAACACATGTTAAAGAAGCCCAAGGGGGTGAAAGGCTTCAGGTGTTTTTACTGTAATGGAGAGGGACACAGACAATTACAGTGGTGGTGGTTTCATGAGGGCACTGAGAAAGTATGTTTTCAGTGCCAGAAGGTCGGACACTGACGGTCACATTGCTGGTCGATAAAGAAAGTCACTGTGGGAAAAGATATGATAAATGAAGCTAAGCCAGTAGTATTAATGAAGTTAGTAAATGAATCCCCAATGGAGGAGTTGCAGAAGAGCGCACAGCCTGGGCAGGGGCTTGAAATGGAAGTTGTACCTGATCTCAACAAAGAATGCACTTCTTTGTAAAGTTTGCTCAGAAAGACCACGGACAGATGACAAAAACTACAATTTTGACGGATACAGGATCAAACCAAACGCTGTAACGATTAGCTCAGCGAATATGCACTCTTTCTGATCGGTTACCAGACAGTGTGGTAATTTGTCGGAGAGATGAACAGCAATTTAACTTTCTCCTATGTTAGATCAGGTTATCGTACAAACTCAAGACTGGGGAAATAACAGTAGGAATGACTGACAGAATGTCAGTTCTAGGAATTCAATTTGATCTTTGGCATGATTAGCAGGATCCAATGCGGAATGACACCTGTTGTTGTGCAGAAACCCAAGGAAGACCAAGGAACTGAAGAGTCAAAACAGAAACATCTTGGTATTTTCCGTGACTGTGTCATAACCAGATCCCACAATCATAAGTCCGAGCAAGAAGCAAAAATAAAGACAAAGATGAAGCAATTGAGGTTCAGTTCGCGGAAACCCTGTTTGATGTAAAGATGCAGTATTAAAATCTGAATAGGCGGGGGGTCAGACAGAAGTGTTCTGTCCTGAAAGGGTAAGAGGCTTGCAATTGCAACACAAGACGATGAAGTGTGTGTGTGTGTGTGTGTGTGTGTGTGTGTGTGTGTGCATGCATGCTCTGATAAAGAGGCAGAGAATATTGCAGAGGGTATTTATCTGAAACATAGAATCTTAAGATACATATAGAGACTACAGCAGGTTAGTGCAGAGGAGTAATGGGCCAAAGTGCGCCAGATTGTTTTTCTAGTAGCATACAGACAGGGGGTGTATGGCTTCCACATTAACTGCCGGTAGGACGTCACCTGGGATACTAAAGACTCAGGTTTAAGTACAAACAAATGTTGTTAGCCTGAAATGGAATTCGATCCAATTCCAGCCTTCGAAGAACCTGTCACACGGGTTCCAATTGAATGTGCACGTCCCATCCCTAGACTAATGATCGGAAGTGATAATTGTTATCCGTAATGGATATGCCTACCAGTTCTCTTGAGGCAATTACATTGTGGACGATCAAGGGAAAAAAGGTAACAGAGGAGTTAGTCGCTTTCTTCATAGCGAATGGACTACCCAGAGAGATTTTCTTACACCAAAGATCAAATTCTATTCTACGTTGTCTAAGGATGTTGTGGTAGATTAAGCATATAACACTTTAAATCCAGTGCATAGTCCTTGAGTCACAGGAGCAACAGACGTTATTGTGAGCAGACTGTTAGGATTAAAGGAAATTATTGGGCTAAACGTATCCAAATCGCATTGTTTGCAGTTAAAGCTAAAGCAAACAAAACGACTCAGTGCACTCCCTTCCAGTTAATATTCGGTGATAAAGTGAGAAGCGCTTGAGGTTAATTCAAGAAAAATTGGCAGGACAAAATTGGGAGATCCCACAGTAGGATTATGTATTGTTGAGGGGGAGACTAAATCGAATAGTGAATTAATAAATAACACTGCAAAAGGGTTCAGTATTGAATGAAGCAGGTGGCAGATCAAAGCTTTGAGAACCAGATGTTTTCCCGAGGGGATGACGTGGCAGTGCTCTCTCCAGTGACACGAGATCCCTTGAAAGTGAAGTTTAGTGGTCCCTATCAAACTGAGAAAACGTTCAGTCAGGTCTACTAACTAGTAAAGATGTCAGATCGAAGAGAAAACATCTAGTCAGACATTTGAACATGCTGTAACCGTTTTATACGAGAAAGAACTGGAGAAAGAGGTATTAGTTATTGCCCCGTAAAGTGAAGAATCAAAGATGATGTAGTTGTTGATGTGGCTCAAAATAGATTAAAAAGTGAGGAAGATCTTGAGGAGTGGGATAGGTCAGTAAGCGACCTGTCTCAAGACCATGGAACGTAATTGAAAGATTTGTTACTGCAGTTTCGGACATAAGTATCATTGGGAGAGGACTAATGATATTTTATATAAAGTAGATGTAGGTAATCCTGCTTCAAAAAAAAAAGCCCAAAACGCTTAATCCTATCAAAGTCAGACAGATACTGAAGGACGTAAAGGCCATGACTGAAGAGGATACCATCAAACCAAGCCAGAGTGAGTGGAGTTCGTTGATTGTCTTAGTTCCAGAACTAAGAGAAAGGACAGAGCAATTCTGCTTGAGTTATTGGAAGGTCAACGCCGTTGCAAGACCAGACTCAAATTCAATTTCTAGATTGGAGGACTGTATCGAGAAAATTAATAGGCCAGTTTCATTAACAAGGTGAAAGTATTGCGTAGGTATTGGCAGGTAACTTTGTCAGGGACGGCAAAAGAAATGTCTGCATTTGTAACACCAAATGAACTACATAAGTTTAACTTGATGTTCTGTGGAATGAAGAACGCCCCAGCCACATTCCAAAGACTCATTAATGGAATTGTGGCCGGGTTAGCAAACTGTGCAGTCTATGTGGATGATGTTGTGATCTTTAGTAAGTTCTGGCAGAGTCTCATGTTACAGTTGGGGAGCACATTGAATGACGACCAGAAGCAAAACTCAGGGTAAACGTAAACAAATATGAATTCGTTAAAGCGGAGGTGACGTTCTTGAGGCATAACACCAGTCTTGGAAGGTTGACCCCACGGATAGTTACCACGAAGGCCGTAGGGGAGTTTCCATGACAAACCTCGAAGAAAGCTTCAATTCTGAGAATTAGCAAATTCTATCAGTTGTTTGTTCCAAACATCAGAAGTGCAGTGGCACCGTTAATCGATTTTCTGAAGAAGAAAACTAAGTTTCAATAGACAGAAAAAACTCCAGCAGGCATTCGATCATTTGAAAGTATTGTTGATCACCAAACCAGTTTTAGCTGCACCAAGCTTTTCAATGCCTTTTATAGTCGGCATTGACGCTCGTGACATCTGAGATGGAGCTGGACTGTGACAGCAAGATGAGGATGGGATTGAACTGCCAGTTGCTTACTTTTTGAGGAAGCGCAACACCCAGCAGTGGAAATACTCTACGATCGAAAGGATCTGTTGAGTTTGGGACTGACCTAACATATTTTAATACGTATGACACGAACGATTTGTCCAAGACTGTTGCGTATGCAGCAAATAATCCTCTTGCATTCTTAAAAAGCTGTCAATGCAAGAATATGCGACTATTCCTTTGCAAGCTTAGGTTACAGTGTTTCAACATAAAAATCGTAAATCTTGTGGGTCGTATGAATGTAATCGCAGATGCGGTATTTTGGATTTGATTGATAAAGCTTAGCTAAGATTTTTTTGATTGAATGATTCATATCCCGCAGTATATGGGAAGAGGTTAAGGCGACCTTAAGTTAAAGTTATCTGTATGTTCGGGAATCTTTTTGGTTCCTACAAAACAGACATCTTTTCATTATGATGGTTCATTATTTCTTAAGGACGGAGGTGTTATGAAGGTGTAAACGGTACTGTCCCTTTAAGAACGTTAAAGGTGAGCAGGCTTACCTGGCACAGCACCAAGTGTTCTGAACAAGGTAAAACTGAAACATTTGATCGAACAGTTAGAGTAGGGGGGTTGCCCGAAGACAACAGAAACAAATGCAAATTCAGCAATCAGATTAAATTATGCTGCAAAATACCAAACTCCAATCGATTTGAGTTGTCGTTTTTGACAGTGATGACAGCACTGAAACGATCCATGCCTTGATGTAAAACACCGAAATAAAATGAAGAGTTGGAGAAGAACTGCAAAAAGCCCAACAGGTAAAGGCTGACAGTAAGAACTGTCTGGCAGGTATCTTTCCACTGCGAAAATTATTGACACCGACCCTGGAAATCTACAGAGGAAGAAATAAAGGGAAAATTGGATAGGTGGCTGGTTTTGAAATTTGATTTTTTCTCTAATTCTGAATCGGGTATTTATATCGGACCAGTGTTGTCAACGGGAACGTTAAAGATCCTTTAGAGAAAGGGGGTTGTAAGTAGATTCCAGTTAATTATTCTGTGTTACACTTTAAATAAGAAAGTTGTAATTTTTTTCATTCCATGGTAACGTTTGGGTTAGTTCTTTGACAGTCGAATATTCAGATTACAGCACGGTGTGAAACATTTCTGTGTGTTGGATTTAAATCAGGAGGGAGTATTTCCACGTGTCATAACAACGCGTTCATGAGATCGATGATGCAGCTTCTCCAGGAATTGACCGGCAGTTTCCACTTCTTCTACTTGCTGAAAAACGAAATCGCGGCATTAGTCAGCAGCTCCTTGTGCTGCTGGCCGACGTCGGCTCCGTCGTTTCGAATCCAGAGGGCAGGATGACCTGTCACAGCTAAGCACGGAGAAGGACAGCTTTCTAGACAATTCTGACAGTCTTAACGACCTGGACATTCGGATGGCTCTCGAGTGGTTAGTCGCCGTGGTGAACGGACTGACTGTGGAGTATTTCTGGACAATCTGGGAATAAAGCAGGAGACAAAATGTGTGCTGCTCGCTCTTCGAACGTCAAGACATATCCAGCTTTATCAATTCTTGTCGTCGTTCTTCAAACGCAAAGGGAATGTATCGACCAGGTTTGGCTTGCATCACAATGTGAAGAAACCTTTAAGAGAGCAAAACACACATAAAGGATCTCCCTGTTACAGACAACATGTATCAGTACGAGAGGCCACTAATCTCTCTCCCTGAAGTTACCCAACCACACAAGGAAAAGAACAGGTAACTGAGTGATTCGTGGTGATTCGTTCCCCAACACACAGTCACAAGCATTAAGTTCAATACCTTTCCAACTTACTCCTCAACTCTGAAATCCTACAATTCTCCGATTATTTATTAATCACCTGGTTGACAAGAGTGCACCTAACAATTTAAATTTCCTCCATTCGCTTGCACTTGAGGAAGTGAGAGAGAAAAATACGTTTCCTGAAACGTGTTTCAAATAGAAGCTCCTTTATTTTCAAAATATTTCCCAATTTCCCTATTTTGAACTGCACAATCACAGCTTGGGTATGAATGGAGAATGCATAAATGGTGAGTTTGCAGATGACTTGAAATTTGGTATAGTGTTGAAGGTGACATGGATCGCTTCAGCAGACTGTCTGGTATTGATCAGCAACTAAATTGCGCACAGCAATGGCAGATACAATTAATCCCTAAAGGTGCACGGTGATTAATTTTGGGGTGTTTAATAAGCGAAGGATGGGAACAAAAAATGGAAAGTCGCCAGGGACCACCGACGAACAAAGAGATCATAGTGTATGAGGCAAAAATCCCTTCATATGTTAATAAGGTTCGACAGCGTGGTCAGGTGAACTGGCCAAGCTGAATCAGCCGCCGTATTCAGAGTTGTGTTGGTGAGACACATTAGGTAGAGGAATCGTCGCGCAATAGCGCAGAAGAATTGCTCTGGGTGGGATACACGTCGGAGGGCCAATGGGGAAGTTATCAGAAAATGGCCGGTGTCCACACTGTGGGGATTCTATGATGATGAAGAAGCCATACAGGAGCTTGATTTCTTTAGCCAATGTGAGGAATATCGAAGCAGAAAGTTCCTTTTGCAACATTTTCAACTATTGATTCTTTCACAGATGGAATACTGTGTTTATTTCTGTTCGCCACATTGTAGTGGATGTGGGTGCATCGGGATGTGTGCGGGAAGATTCACCACGATGTTGCTGATAAATATCTCAGTTATGAGGAAAGACTGGGCAGTCCGTCTTTGTTCCCCTTGAGGCACATGATGCCGTTGTGGGTCTACTTGTGATGTACAAAATTAAGAGAGTTATTGATGGATAAGATTGTGAGATTATCTTCCATATGGAAGACATATAAGAAAACACAGTGTCTAAACATAAAGTGAGGAGTAAGTGGCATGGAACAGCACACAATTCTCCCTCTGTTCCTAACGCAATAATATATTCAGCTCCATCATATATTACTTCCAATCTGACAATATCCAAATATCATCTCATGAATTTTCTATGTCCGTGCTGCTGCCTTCAAAGCACCATCAACATTCCCACCACTGTGACTCTCATCCTCTGTAACTCTTTGCCTCCCAACATTCTTCTTGAGCATCTTGACCTGTGATATTGCTTCCTCAATTTCTGTCTTGCTACGATGTGTCCCATCCTCAGAGCTTGTATAATTGATTACCTCACTATGTGAGAGCATACAGACTGTTTTAGAAGTATCCCAGTCAATACAGATATTAAACGGGGACTGAGACAGGCACTCTCCTAACATTTGGTCTGAATTTCCAATAAACCCACTAAATCTGAGGAAATATAATACGACTCTCTTCATCGCCGCATGGGGAACTCCACACTTACTCTTGTTTTCACATTCCTTGGGGCATTTGGGCATATCCAATAACACGGCCCAGGATAATAACTTGGACTTTCACGAATTCATTCTGAGTCAGCTTTGTCAACGAGCTTGCCTTGGAAAGTCAAACGAATAATTTCAATAAATTCTGAACATTTATATTGCATGGGTGACAAAAAAAATAGTTCTTCAATGTACACCACGCAGTTGTGTAATACGGAAATGACTCTATTGCTGTGTCACAGAAATGTGATGCAACATTTTTCATATCAAATAGCATGAATTAAATTGCTACAGTTTATTCATTGTTTGAAAAATGAAAATTGTCTTCACTTTTTCAGATAAAACGCACCCGTCAGCATCCTCTGAATATTTCTGAGACAGAAATATACCTAGCTTTTCTGACCTTTTCAATGCAAAGCTCTTTTGCAGAATCAGCGAAGAATCACATTTTGTACCTGCAGTGGTTTTGCAATTGTTTACAGCTAACGGCTGGGTATGAATTGGGTTTAGCAACATTACAATGGATGAGCTGCGGTCAGGGCAACTCACATCCAATGTTCTGTCTTAGAGCATGTGTTTAATATCTTAATGAACCTGTGTCAATTTTAATGGAATAAGTCGATAAGGATGCTGCTTAATTGTAAGAGCATTTCCGATCTCTACATCATGCATAATCAGATGAGTTCTCCAAAGCTCAACTCCACATATCTTGCCATACAGCATCACTTACTCTTTGAGGTCATTTCGGTTTTCCTCTGCAAGGCTACTCAAAGTATCCCAGTCTTTTTGAAACGTTCTCATTGTCCAAGATAATGTAAGTAATGCCCAATTCAGAATCTTTGGTTCTTGATCCCTGTGTCACAAGTAACACATTCTTCGTTTTGCAAGGTATGTGAAGGTTTGTAGCTCAGGTTGCGGTTGAGGGTGCAGGTTTGCTCGCTGAGCTGTAGGTTTGATATCCAGACGTTTCATTATCTGGCTAGGTAGCATCATCAGTGGCGACCTCCAAATGAAGCGAAGCTGTTGTCTCCTACTTTCTATTTATATCTGTATAAATAAGATATAAATAGAAAGCAGGAGACAACAGTTTCGCTTCACCTTTTCGAATTGATTTATGCAGACGATTGCTCCAGGAGCATCACAGTTGGTCAATACACTCAGTTGTGAACAGTACAGAATTTATTTCCGCACAAACAAAACAAAACCAAATTCAGAATGACTTAACTATTTGAAGACCAAACTGATACGAACATGCAACTTAACAAAGATATGATTCGATATACTGCAACATCCCATAAAACCCTCTGAGCAAAAAGGTACATTCAAGCAAAGATTCTTACAGAAGAGTGCTTGCAGAGCGATAGATAGATATTTGAGAGAGAAGGAGAGAGAGAGACAGAATCAACATGGAGCTGGTTCTTTGGTCTCCAGCTAAACAAGCAGAAGTTGATAAAATGAAAGCAGAAAGAAAAACCGGAAATGGGAGAACTAGCCCCTCGTCATCATGATACATATGCTTTGAAAGCGTTTTGAGGGAGATTTTTCCCGGCATTCGGAACGTCTGTCTTTCTGAAAAAAGAACTAATGTCTGAATGACCTCATCAACCAAGCAGAATTGTCACTCATTCGTCAATACAGGAAATGACCTAACAGCATCCAAGATTGCCTTCATGTTAAAATCCCTCTAAGCTTACACTGTTATCACACTCCAACACATATATATTACATTGAGTATAACCATGCAAACTAAATCTACGATGGTCTGCCTTCTTATCGTCTTCCAGCAAGCAAATCATTGAAATCCGCATACTTGAAATAATAGACAACTTGAATATTTGTGTTATTAGGTGTGGTTAATACTGGGGCGATGGCTACCACCGCTTGCAGTCGTTTTCTGACAATCTGTCGTTCACGGAAACGTCTTGCCTCACTTCAGTAATTCAGTGAGTGCAGCAGCCACATTGCGAAAACGTGATGCGAATTCCGAATAAAATCCTCTTAATCATACGAGCAATAGCACTGCTTTTCTCGTCGATGGCATGGGCAAGTACCCATTTAACTTTGTTTTTGCATTCCGTAGGGGCAATTATCTATGTCCAATAATATTACCCACGAAGTTAACTTAAGCTTTGGTAAAGTTAATGATAGCTAGGTTTACCACCAAGCTTGCCTCCCGAATTTGTTTGAAGAATTCTGATATAGTTGGCAAATGCCTTTTCCATGTGCTCCTAAAAATCACCAGGTCATAAATATTTACTGTTCAATTTGGTATGCCGGAAATGATTCTGTTGGTTAGTCATCGAAATGTGCATTTTTTTAATAACAAATGGTTTGACTTTATAATGATACAGTCGATTCTGTCCGAAGAAAGCCTATACTATACTCGTTATTTTAGACAACAGTACCTGCCAGTATCCTCTGAGCAAATCCAAGCAGAAATATCAATAGCTTGTTTAAATTGTTCAACATAGTCTCCCACATGTGTAAGCGTATCTGAATGAGACTTTGGTTCCTCATTAACTTTGGAATAGTTAATGCAAAAGCTTGACATGCATCTGAATTTGACACCATTACTCTGAGTGAGATCCAGTCACAGTAACCCACTTTCACTATGTCGTCTTGGTGAGTGCATTCAATCGTCTTAACACTTTGTCAACATTAGAGGGTGAAACCGATAAGGATGTTGCTACATCAGAACAGCATCTCTGATATCGACATCAGGCATAATTAGGTCAAATTCTCCAGCTTTATTCTAACTGACTCGGTCTATAACAGTGATACACACGGGGTAACGCTCCCGCTCGATTTAAACCAGCAACACGGAGAAGTTTAACTCTTGCACTAATCTGTGAACATTACAGAGGCCAACAACTACTTAAAGTAAGAATTCACATCTTTATCCCTTTTGTTTTAACAGAGAATACTCACCTAACAACTATTCACAACTCAACCCTCTAACCTTTCTTTTACTTGCCCTTCTACAGTACTAATCTTTTTCAACCTCCACGATTAAGATTTTCCAAAAGTTCAAGTTTACAAAACTAGCCAGATTTCGAACCTTTTCCGCATCGATCTTCTTTTCTTCTTCGGGATTTCTGTATCACAGGTCACTTTTCGATAAAGAAACTATTAAAAGAGCGATTATCCATTCTGCCTGCAGATGCTGACAGTTCTCCTCCCAACTGTTCAATTTTGCCTGGTCTTACAACTCCAAACCATCTGATTGTGTCATTGGCTTTTAAGATTGCCAACATACTAAATTCAGTTTTAGTTTAAGTTTCTTCTTTTTTGTGTGGGAGATATAATTTAAAATAATTGACCTAACTCAAATCTATTTTGTCGTTTCCATGCAACCAGGTACCCAGTTAAGGAACCACATGTTACATTATATCTTGTTCAGGACATTTGGTGTTGGCAGGTAGTTCTGCTGTCTTTGAGCTCTCTTAAAGGTACAGCAACCCCACATCTTCATAACGATCGCTCTAAGTGTATGAGGTCTTTCAGATTTTCCACGAGAAAGGAACTCAAAAAATTATCCTAAGTTTTGCCATGTTCCCCATTCTGTAATTTATCTTGGGGAGAGTCCAATTCAGAACGTTCTAAACTTGGTTCTTCCTTCTGTTTTGCAATCAATAACACATTCTCCCCTAGTTTCCTTATCCTGTGAAAATGCTTTTGTGCTTATTCACACGATACACTCTGTGATCTTTCTTTCTCTGTAGAGTTCTTATCAACTTGTTCAGCTCACAATCTCCTTTTGATTTGATGATGTCTCGTAATCCTTGGATTTAAAGGTTCACCTGCCACTGGAAGTACCACTATCACTTGGTCTCCAGTTGAAAAATTGCAGTGTTTTCGATTTTGTGTCTGATTCCTGCATTGTATGCTGTGAAAGTTTTAAATGTTGTGTAGCCACTGCTCTATTTAAGTGTGCCCGTAAATCTGACACAGAGCCCAAAGATATGGTATTTGAATTATGTCTCCGAATTTCACCTCAATCAATTTTATTTTTCCTCTCACCTCATGAAATAAAACGATTTCAAGTGGACAGAATGTGTTCAATTCATTTCATGCATCTCTGTTCACAAAACTACAGATGGAATTACTTCATCACAATCATTTGATTCGTCTTGAGTGTCAGCTCTGAACATAGTTTTTAATGTCTGTCGGCACCTTTCCAGCCCTCTATGCAACTTTGTATGGGGAGCACTGTATTTTATTCCTGAGCTGTCCGAATTATCATTGATTAATTTTGGTTCAATGTGTCACCCTTGGTCTCTGTGGGTTCAGTTGCGATGGGATATTGCATGAAGAAGTGGCGTGTGCAAGTCTCGTGGGCACATCCACTTATGTTAACTCATATTGATTCCCACTTTTTGTTCTACGTAGGCGATCTTACAAAATCAATTCAGACTCTTGTCAGAGGTCCCTCAAATGCAGAAATAGTTATAATGATGCGAATTTTACTTCTACACTGGCATAATTCCACACCTTTTCCTCCCTTACATTGATGAGAATATCAGCAACATCTCGTTCTACAACGAGGATGTTGACCAGGACATCAACTCTACGACCATTTTTCTTCTTGAACTCAAGTTCATCTGAACCAGCTCGGATACAGCCCTCCCCTACCTGAACCTCTCTATAATCAATCCGGCGACTGACCCAACACGGGCATCTAATTCAAACCTGCAAACACCCACAGCTACGTGGAGTAAACCCTCCTGCCTTCTGTATAACACTGTCCCTTACTCTGATTCCACTGTCTCCAACGCATCTGTTACCACGGGGAGCAATTCCACTCCAACGTTTGCCAGATGGTCTTGTATCCCGAGGACCACAATTTCCTTTCTGACACGTTTAATAATGACCTCCAGTGCATGTCCTTCGCTTGCTGCACCTCCACCTTTGAACTCTTTTGACCAACGACAGCAAGTAAATGACACCCTTGGATACCTTGCCCACGTCCACACCTTCCACATTGCTGATGAATGACTTATACCAAAAAGTGGATTCTCCTGTTACTCGGATGCTGCCTGATCTGCTGTACTTTTACAGCGCCACACTTTTCGAGTCTGATTTTCAGCATTTGCACTCCTGGTTTTCTCCTGAAGTAAACAACTGTCTATCCAACCAGAGTCGCCAGCATTCCTAACTCAGAACTAGCTATATGAGTCGCTATAACAGATTGTGTTCCTGGAACTGAGAATTTGCCCCGTTTTCCGACCACGACTTCTCCACACTTCACTTGACACTTTTGCCTCAATTTATGTAATTGAACACCTCTTCTCTCACAGAGTTCCCATGACTCTCATATCCTCCCATAACTATTCTTCAGAGGTATGTATGATCTCATTTTTGAACATCAAAGATTGTGAGGATCCTGTATACCTTCATATTGTAACATCTTTACCTGCTGCTGCTATGCGAGTAAGTTCTAACTTGGCAGGTATATAGTTTGAAACGGTCTGAAACTTTCTTCTGATCCAATCTCCGACTGGCTCGTACATTCTGGTGTAAGCGTTTAGCCTACACTTTGTCTTACTTTATCACTTCAACAAAATTCACTGGCTTAATATGTTTCCTACTTCTGGCTTTCCATGCTTTTTCTTACCCACCAACATTGTTATTAACGTGTCCTAGTTCAGTGCAGTGAAAATACGGGTGCTTTCCAACTTCTCTTTCATTTTGAAGTTATTCCTTCATCCTGATTATGCTCACCGAATTCCAAACTTTCCTTGCCACGCCAGATTTTCTCTTTTCCTAATGTCTGTACCTCATGGACTGAATTTGATGTCAGAAGGCAAACTTTGACTTCTGAACCAATTCATGATCATCGAACATTTCGGCTGTGAATCTTGCAGTTTTAACTCTGTGCCTTCCACATGAGTACTCCATACTCTCCTCCAACATAAACGTCCCTCTCAGTTTTTTTTCACTTATCAAAATTACTTTATTTGATACTTTCCAATTCAATGTCGTTTTCCTCGTTAGCGTCATGAAACGCTGGCACAAGCTCAGATGCAGTTAAGATGGGTTGTTCACCTCCTCATATGCACCAAATACCCTGTATGAGAGAGGCAAATATCTCACTCGCTGTTTTGTTTTGTTGAAGTAGCTGCGTCAAAACACATTTACTCAAAATAACACTAACACTTGATCTGTGTGAGCAAAATTGTGGATTTTATTTTGATTTCGAGGGTCATAGATTCAAAGAAACCCCTGGCGAGGAGGCCGGCACTTTCAAGCAAACTGTTTCATGCCGACCAGAACGTCCATCCACGCTTGCACCATTCCCCAGCAAATGGCCCATATCCTTATTAACATTCCTGTTCATGCATTTGCCCAAACGTCTTTTAAATGTTCTGAACGTACTCACCTCAGCAACGTCGTCTGGTAGCTCATTCCATATCCGTACCACATTCTCAGTAAAGAAGTTGTCCTTCTGTTCCTCTTCCTTTCTTTCTCCTCTAACATTGAACTGATGACTTCCCACGCTCAATTCAGGAACCCAGCGAAAAAAAAATTGTGCAATCAAACTGTCCATTCTTCATGGTCTCACAAACTTCCATAAGATCCAACCCTATCCATCCTATCCATATAGCTCAGAAACCTGAGTCCGAGCAACAAACCACTTTTTTTTTCAGCGTTCTTTCCAGGTAAACAATATTCCTCCGATAGCAAGGTTACCGAAATTCAATACAATACTCCAAGCGCTGCCTCACCAACATCCTGTACAACTGCAACATAATCTTCCAATCTCTATTCTGATTGCCCTGACTGACGAATGCCAGTGTCCAAAAGCCTTCTTCAATGTCCTGTATTCCTGTGACTCTGCTTTCAGAGAATCTGAACAAAATATTCTTTCTTTACGCCTCCACTCCTTAACGCTTACTACACACTATTCACTATATGACAGCTACCTTAAATCGAATTTCCAATATTCAAAATCTTCCACTTCTCTATACTA
Source organism: Chiloscyllium punctatum (assembly GCF_047496795.1). Classification (NCBI taxonomy): domain Eukaryota; kingdom Metazoa; phylum Chordata; class Chondrichthyes; order Orectolobiformes; family Hemiscylliidae; genus Chiloscyllium; species Chiloscyllium punctatum. Next base: position 47,456,149 of record NC_092789.1, read on the forward strand.
AACTCCATTTGACTTTTCTTGGCTTACTGCTTCAGCTGATCAAGGTCCTAGTGCAATTTCTGATAACCTTCCTTAAGTTCCACTGTGACACTTATTTCGTGAGATCTGCAAATTTTCTATTTACGCCTTGTACTTTTTTCTTCAAATTCATATGAATGGTAAACAATAATGGGTCCAGCAACGAGGCACACTCTGAGGTACTCCATGAGTCACAGGCCTGCAGTTTGTAAAGTATCCCTTCCCTATTAACCTGAGTTTACTGCTGTAAAGCCAATTGTGTATCCAATTTATCATCTCCGCCTCCATTCCATTCGATCTTACATTCCAGATCAACCGAGCATGTGCAAAATTATCAAAATCCCTACCGGTTACGTGTACCAACCTGCCCTCATCCAGTTTCCTATTACTTCATTAAAAAACTCGATCAAATTTGTGGGCCTGATCTCCCACGCTTAAAACCATGCTAACCATTCCAAATGAAACCTTCTTTTACCAAATGCATGTACGTCTTATCTCTCAGATTCTTCTCAAATATCTAACTTAGCACAGATGTTAGGCTTACAAGTCTATCATTCCCATTACTGTATTTTCATTTTGTCTGTCTTGAATACGATCACAATATCGCTGTACTTACTTTTTTTCCTGGAACCTCACCAGTGTCTAACGATAAGGGGATTATGGCGGCCAGGGGCTGTGTGATTCCATCTGTCGCATCATACTGTATTCTTGGATATATATGGTGAAATCTCTGTGCATTGCCAGACATCTAACATCCGCTCGACTGTGATATGATCTGTTCAAAATATCACAATTAACTTGCCCAAGTTCCCAAGTCTTAATGGCCTTCTCCACGAAAAACACAAAGGAGAAGTTCACATCTCGGACATGTCCTGCATTTCTACACATATGTCCACTTTAGAACTTCAATGTGCCTACTCTCTCCAGATGTTCCTTCCCCTTTAATCTATTTAAAGTCATACTTGAATGCAACCTACTAATTGTCTCAGATATGGATATCCTTTCTTCAGTCAACTACGGAATCCCTGTGTACCTCCAGGAAAACTCTTGCTCCCAGCTGTCTGTGGCTGAGTCGTACATTGCTCGTTTTTCTGATCAAAGCCTCAAGATGTCTTCACATTCAGTTTCTACACTGCAGAATATCTTGCGTTTCAAAATCAATGTTACAATGAGCTTGAACTCCAGGTATCCAGCTAATTCACGTTTACAGGCTTCCACTTGATGGTGGTAATTTTACCTGGAAATAAACTTCTCTAATCAAGAGGCTTCCTGTTTCCTCATAGAATGTGTTTTTTTTCTGTTGACTCATTAACGCTCCCGTTCAATTTAACCGTTCCCTAAACTATGCCACAGTTGTGCAACCCCATTTTTCCACTTTCCCCCCAACCTTTCATACCGTTGGCAATCAAGAAATTGCCTATCCCTACATAAGTAAACTACTCAGTACAGTGTCCCCCACAGCCTTCTGTGACAATGATTTCCACAGATTGCCCACTCTTTGGCTGAAGATGTGTCTCCTGATTTGCAATTTAAATAATATTCCCTTTACACTACCGATGTGCCCTCGTGTCCTCTTCTCTCCAGCCAATGGAACCAATTGCCCAACGTCCACTTTGTCAAGGCCGTGCAGAAATCTGTAAGCTTTAAACCGAGCCTCCCCTCATCCTTCTAAATTCCATTAAACGTAGTCCCAGAGTCCTCAAATGTTCATCACATGTAAAGCCTTCCATTCCTGAGATTACTCTCCTGAACGACGTCTTGTTCCACTCCCGGGCCAATATGTCGTTGCTAAGAGATGGGTCCACAGATTGCTAACAGCAGTCCTAACGTGGTTTGATTGAAACCTTATAAAGTCTCAGAAGTACATTCCTGTTTTTATAGTCTCGTCTCTCGAGATGAATGAAAGTATTATGTTTGCCTTCCTAACTCGAGAAAACTTGCAACTTTTAAATAACAGGACCTTTTCTCATCCAATTTCTGAATTTTCTTCCCATTTAGAAAATACTCCATGCGTGTATTCTTCCTACCAAAGTGCATGACCTAACACTTTCCCATATTGAATTTCAAGTACCAATTTCTTATTAACCTGTCACGTCTTCTTGTAGCCTCCCTGCCTCCTCAAATATACTGCTCGTAGATCCACCTTTATATCAGCTGTAAACTTAGCCAGAGTGCCCTCAGTTCATTCATCCAGATCATTAATGTGTAAAGAGACAACGTGTTGTCCCAACACTGACACTTGTGGAACACAACTGGGTAGTGTCTTCCTTCCTGTGAATGGCCATTTTATTCACAGTCACTACTGTCTGCCAGACTAACAATCTTCGACCTATGTTCGCACCTTGCCTGTAATACGGAGCAGCCTCCTGTGCATCATCATGACAAAGGCCTTCTGGAAGTCCTGGTATATGGCATCCATTTCCTGTCCTTGGTCTCACCATTTGTTACTTCCTCAAATAATTCTTATATATCTGTCAGTCATGACCTCCTCTTGATGTGCATTGCCCTATTTTACCATGCACTTCTAAGTATCCAGAAATTTGTCTCTTCATAATGGACGTCAAAATCATAACAACAACTGAGTCTGGCTAAATGGACTAAAAAAATCCCAATTCGTTTGCTTACTCTCTTCTGAAACAAGAAGATTTTCAAATGGTCTGAGACCCTTGGGACGGCTCGGTGGCTCAGTGTTGAGCACAGATGCCTCATCGCCCCGGGGTCGCTGGTTCGATTCCAGCCTTGGGCGACTGTGTGGAGTTTGCACGTTCTCTTCGAGTCTGGGTGGGTTTCCTCCAAGAGCTCCGGTTCCCACCCACGCTCCAAAGATATGCAGTTCAGGTGAACAGATCATGGTAAATTGGACATAGTGTTAGGTGCATTAGTCAGAGGGCAATGGGTCTGATTGAGTTACTCTTCGGAAGATCGGTATGGACTGATTGGGCCGAATGACCTGTTTCCACACTGCAGGTAATCTCATCTCATCCCCCTGACTCCAGTGGTACCAAATGATCGGAACTAAAGCTTTCGCTGTCTCTCAAGGTATCTGATTCTGAGCTGCATGCCGAGTGGATCCGTTCCGCTCGATCAACCAATTTTCAGACTTTCAATTTTGCTGGCAGCTTCTTCAACGGTGCTCCTCACCATTCCCATGTTCTCTCCCCAGCCCACCTCAACCCACCCTCTTGTATTTTTGTGATATTACATATCTCTTGCACTGTGCAGAATGATGAAATGTGCTTATTCATTTCCTCCATTTTTTTCCAATTCATCCGCCATCATCTTCATGTGATCCACTAACAACCTTTACCTCCCTATACCCCTTTACATATCCAAAGAGACACGTGCAATCTTTCCTAATATTACTCTCAAGCTTACATTCATATGTAATCGTCTCCTCCTTTATATCTTTCGTCGATATCCTGTGTTGGTCTTTTTCCACCGTCCAATCCCAAGTCTTGCCATTGGCAGTCGCCAACTAATTCGCGTTCCCTGTTGCTTGTGTGCTGTCCCTGACTTCCCTCGTCAAATATTTGCATCATCCTCCCTTTATTCTGCTTGTTTTTTTCTCGGATGGAGTTTTGCTGTTTCTCTCTCATTTCCACGGGAAGGTCCTATCATTGCTGTTCCAAAGTCATTCCTTCTGGTGTCATCTTCCAGTGAGTTATTATCAGCTCCACCATCGTGCAGCTGTAATTGCCTTGTTTCAACTGTTATACTGTTAGCTCAGAATCCATCTTCTCCCTAACGATTGCATTGTACGTTCCAGCATGTCATGGTCACTGACCCAGGAATTTCTTTAACTTTAGCACCCTTATCAAATCTGTGTCACTGCGAAACAGCAAATAATGAACTGCATCTTCTGCATGGGATCCACCAAAAGGTGCTGAAAGGAAACGTCTCATAGACGTTCCGCAAATAAGGTTTGATGCGATCCACGACCAATCTGATTTTGCCACTCTATCTGAACATTGAATTCAATCATTATTACTGTAATCTTGCCTTACTTGTCCAACCTTTCTGTCTTTTGGTTTATCATATGCTCAAAATCCTGACTATGATTTGGAGCTCTGTAGATTACTACCAGACTAGTTTTGTTTAACTTTTCCGTATCCTCACGCACAGATTCGACTTCACCTGAACCTACTTCGTATACTGTTATAGATTTACATTCATTTTTACGAAAAACACAACCCCACCTACTGTGTCCACTTGTCTGATTTTTTTTGGTAGTACGTTACCAACAGATGATTTGTCACTTGTCCCGATTACCTTTCAGCCATGTCTCTGTAACCGCCCATGACATCATGCCTGCCAGTTTGGTTTCACGCCACAAACCCATTTACCTTATTTCGGATATGGCATGATTTCGGAAATCACACCTTTAGTTCTGTATGGATCGCACCTGTTCTGATTGTTATTCGCTAATCAAATTTATTTAAGGTGTATTTTCTCACCCATTCCAAACACTTCACTATTTTGTGTGCTGTAAAATTTAATCAACTCTCCTGAGTTGTCCCGTATTATCTCTTTTTTTCATACTTTTCAATGTAGTTGAATCCACAACCACAGATCAAAACAGCAGTTTTGCTTCCTTTTGAGCATGACACGTTTTGGAGTTTTTCCTGCCCTGATCACCCGAGTTACATTTTCCGCTGGAACACTGGCACCAACGCGGTTTAGGTGTCGGTACAGATCTCTTCTGTTCCAATACTAATGCCAGTGCCCCATTTTGCAAGTCGTAAGGACTTGACATAATTTTCTATGATCGGTTACTTGACCAATCTGAAAAGCTAACCTTCCTCTCAGACTTGCAGCTACAGTGGAAAAATATTGCTTGATATAGCGTCTTAGGTTGTGTGATTTCGTTTGATGAATTATAGAATGTGTATCTTATACAGTTTCACCAAGACAGCTGAAACGTTGAGGCAAAGTCACTGAGAAAAAATACTTGCATTGTAAGGTGGTAATATTACGGTAACCGGTCGTGGTCCTCATCGTTCCACTGGGTCACTGGTGTTACGGTCCTCCGTGAAACACGCGATTGTGAGTACGTCATTCCCTTTTGTCATGATCTTTTCAGATAGTCCAAGGACCGTTGGCTATATGTAGAATCGTTTGACGTAAATAAAATTAGGAATTGCAAGAAATTACTCAGGAAGGTATTGTCGATCCGACTGGGACAAATGCTATAAGATACATTGTTTCGTTAAATGTTTACACGTTGCTGAACGTCATCAACCTCGCAAATGTAAAACAAGCAAAGATTCTAGTGTAATTCAGAAGCCACGTTCATTTGCATCGATGGGGCTGTATCCTCAGAATGAACATCAACAGGACAGAATTCAGGGGAATATCCTCCTGGCAGCGGCCCAGCATCAACAGTTACCCACCACCACCACCCACCACCACCACCACTACAAGCCTAAGTCGAATCAAACTTCGCAGTGCCGGGAATTAGTGCAGACTACTGGCATGCCAATATCCACATCTGATCTACCCACTCCATTATGAGGCAGAATAGCCTCCAGATTTAAATGCGTCCCTGCATATTGTATATGTGTCGCTCACCGCCACCACTGATGCGAATGAAACTTATAATTTCACTTATCTTGCCACATGTGTGCCCAGATCCTGGTCAAGGATATAGCTGACCTGAAACCTTTATCGCATCTGAGGTTCAGAACATGATTAATGAGGCTCCTGACCCATTGAGGAAGCCTGCGCCTTCAATAACTGGCTTGTCCATACCTGCTAAATTTAGAGACATCCTGACACGGGTATGTTCTTCTTCTGCACAACGTTGCATATTGCAATACAATGGTGGCTTCCAAGGACTCTTGTCTCAGTCCCGGACATTGAAAATGTGTTTTGCATAGACGAACCCAAAAAGGAAGAGTGGGGTCAGGGAAATATCGCCTGAAAGGGTGGCCCCGCAATCAAGCTGTTCAGGACACATAAAGTGGGGTTAGCCAGCATCGTGTTTTGGGTGCGATCACTCGATGCCTTCATAAGAAAGGAGAATGCCTTACTGATTCTATCCCCTATATTAAGGACCCATTCAACTTAACAACATAGAACGTAGAACACTACAGCACAAAACAGACTCTTCACCTTTGATGTTGAGCTGGGATTCAGTTCTACTAAAAAAAACAGATGAACCTACTTAACCTTTATTATACTAAATTGCATGTGCCAATCCAAGAGTAGCTTAAATTTACTTAGCCTATCTAATTCTACAAACACTGCCGGCAATGCACCTCCAAGTCTCTGGCTTTCCACTCTGTCTATGCCTATCCTCATCTTTTACACCTCTATCAATTCACCTTTCATACTTCTTTGCTCCAATGAGAGAAGGCTAAGCTTACTCAATCTTTATTGGAAAGACATGCCCTCCAGTCCAGGCAGTAACCTGGTAAATCTTGCTTGCAAGCTCTCTAAAACTTCGACAACGTTCCCATTATCAGGCGAACAGAACTGGGCACAATATTCTAGGCTTGGTCTAACTCGGACACAAAAAAGTTTCTGCATAACCTCGTGGATATTGAAGCCAATTCCCCCTGTTAATGAAAGCCAACACAGCATACGCCTTAGTAACAAGCCAATCAACTTGCGTGGCAACTTTGAGAGATCTGTGGCCAAGGAACACAAGACTCCTATGTTCCTCCAAATTGCAAGGAATCCTGCCTTAAAACCTTTAATTTTTACATTCAATTTCAATCTTCCAAAGTGAATGACTTCACATTCATCCAGGTTGATCACCATCTGCAACTTGTCCGCCCCGTTCTGCAGTTTGCCAACGTCTCATTGCGTTCCATAGCAGCCCTTCACTGTGTCTACCACTCCGTCAAACTTCGTGGCAGCAGCAAGCGTACTACCCAATCCTTTCATTTCCTCATCCAAATCATTTATAACAATCACAAAGAACAAAGGCCCGAGAACCAGTCTCTGCACAACATTGGTCATTTAGTTCGAGGCTGGACACTTTACATCTACCACCACCATCTATCATCTGTTGACTAGTCAATTTTCTACCCAGCCAACTAGGTTGCGCTACATCCATGCCGGGTTACTGACTGAATGAGCAAACGTCGATAAACCTCATATATACCACCAACACTGCTCGAATTTCATCAACGTATTTTGTCACATCCTCAAACCTTTCACGAAGGATTGTGAAGCATGACCTATTCCTGCTCATAATACCTATCTCTAATCAATCTGAGGTTCTCCAAGTAATCATAAATCCTGTCTCTCGGAACTATCTCCAGTAATTTGAACACCACAGACATAATATTTACTGGTCTATAATTATCAGCATTATCCTTTTACCCTGTGTTGAACATGGGAATGGCGTTTGCACACGCCAACCATTTGGCAGTACGCCAGTGGACAGCGAGGATTCAAAGATTTGTGCCAGAGGCATAATCTCTTCCATCACTTCCCTTAGAAACCTCGTGTATATCCCGTCTGGTGAAGGGGATTTGTCTATCCTCAATATTTTCGAAATTCGCTGCCCATCTTTCTTCCTAAAATCAATCATTTATTTCATGTTAACCTATTTCAAGCTCTCCTCTGAAAAGTGAATGTCCCACTAAGTAATGAATAGTGAAGCAAATTATTCACTAATGTCGTACATTGCATCTTCTGACTCCACGTGGAAGGTCCCTTCCTGTCGGAATCATTTGTGGGAGTACCCCGGGAACAAAAATAATTGAATTGAGTACCAGCTCGCTCAGGCTTTCAAAATTATCAATCTCATCTGGCATAGGCAGAATTGCAGGGCTATTTTTAAATCTCTCATTTCTGTGGACTGACATAGTTGATTTAATCAGGTGTCTTAGGGTCTGAATGCCAGTTTCTCCAACATAACCAATCTTGTAACGAAGGCACCAAAAGTATTACGCATGCCAGTTGGATGGTTTGGCAGTGGATGGTTTAGTCCAAGGATAATAAAGGTTTCATTCGCTGTGGTCAGAATGATCATTGGGCAAGAGATTGTTATGTGCATATGGCTGCTCCCCCCGAAAAGTGCATGTGTGTGGCCTTGCATTATGAGTGCCAAAAGTACCTGTCAGCTGTGTAATGATGGCACAATGGGATATGTCTAAACACGCATCATAGTTTTATTTAGGATACCTTTACACCGAAGCTCAAGATTTCCTTCACCTGTTCGCTCACCCGGGTGGGCAAGTCTTCTCCTCCTGGACCCAATATACCGACCAATGTAACGGATAGCTGGAACTGACAACCGGAAGCGACAGAGACAAACTACTATAAATGCCAGAGGAAATACCACAGAAGCGCTTCACAGGAGGCTTCCAAGCACTGAGGATGTCACCTAGACTGGGGATGAAACGTCTGCAAATTCCCAGTTAGATCTGATAAGGTGTTATTACAGGAGTATTTTGAGAGTCTGTGGAAGTGAAGGAAGCTCTCTTAAATGCACATGAGCTGGTGGCAGAAATAGAAAGATACCATATCTGAATCTAAGGAGGGACCAGGTTAAACAAATTCCCAGTTCGGTGAAAAGAACCACAACATAGTCTCCTCCTATTTGAACCTGTTTGCATCCCCAAGAATTGGGCAAATTAAAAATAGTGTTGGAAATTGTCGACAATGATAGCACTGAATTCCTGACCGAGAGCAATTCTGAGCACGTCGAATATAGAACAGTCGTCCCTGTAAAGCACTTGGCCTTCGGTTTTCTAATATCACAGAAGGGTGACATTTGTGCTGTTATTGTTGCAGAATGCTGTACCCCCTACCAGATAATTCAGAAAATCTATCCCATTTCGTGAATCACAGAAATTATGAAATTACGCTCTTGCTTTAATTCAGGATGGCTTTTGAACTCGCTTGGATGGATAAAAGAGGAACTTCCACGCACTGGGATGGTCACCTTTTCTATCATTTTCCGGATACTTTACATCCTACCGAGAATTACAGGCTGTTGTTTTGCGCACTTTGTTCCTTCCACATTTTTTAGTCGAAATCCAGTGATCATCTACTGGACCCTACCCCACCCCGATTCCTACGATGAGAAAGTATAGATAATATGCTCCCTTTTCCGGAAGGAAGTGCGCTCCCTTTATCAGATGAATCGGAATTGTAAACTGAGATTTTGATCTGGAAGGTCAACAAGGAGGGTATTGTGGAAGCAGTAAGAAATTGACATACTGCTGCATGATGGGACACTTGACCAAGTTGGTCGGTAACCCGGCTCTCAGAATTGCAGCTGTCATCGAAACATAATTCTGGAGATAAAGACTGACGTTGTGTCATATTATTTGACGAATTGTAGAGAGTGCATCTTACACTCCTCTGGAAGTAAATATTTCAATAGCTCCAAAACCATCGACTCCCCAAGTGAGTTACATATATGAATTATTTTATTTTCTGTACTCATCTGTCAGCATTGTTTTGTTTATCCTTTCACATTCAATGTATGTTTAACCTGGTCCCTCCTTAGATTCAGATATGGTATCTTTCTATTTCTGCCACCAGCTCATGTGCATTTAAGAGAGCTTCCTTCACTTCCACAGACTCTCAAAATACTCCTGTAATAACACCTTATCAGATCTACCTACCAGTTCTGTTTGGATCGACGAACCACCATAGTCACTGGCCACTGTACTGTTTTAGTCGTTTTCTCAAATGAAATGACTTCTGCTTCCTTTCTATCAAATTTTGACAATGTATGGACAGAAATATATTAGACTGATTCCGACCAGGCCTTTCACTTCGATGGGCTGCGCATCCTCACTCTCTTCCTCACGATGTGTCCCTCCTACCTTACCCTACAATCTTTGAAGCCAATTCCTTAATTTCAAGGTCTCTTTATGTCTACCTTTCGTCGCTCTTTTTTTCATCCTTCTCAAGGTTTATCTCTTTCTTCGGCTCAGTCTTTCGTCTCAGTGTCTTTATGATCGGCTTTTAACCGTAATTGAAATTGTATCATATCATTTTCGCCTTTATGCTGCCCCATCTGCAATTGAATTCTTGCCGTTTCCAAAGATTTGGTTCAAGTTACAAGCAAATTTAAAAAACAAGCTATTTTTATTATCACTGATCTTTTTCTCATAGACGAAGCTGCGTCTACTGCATCCTTGTGCAGAGAATTCCAAAAATTCACTACTCTCTGGGATAACCAGATCGTCCCCATCACAGTCTTAAATTTTACTCCCCCTAACCTTGAGGCCATGTATCGAGTTGTAGTCTCACCCACCAGCGGAAACAATTTTCCTGCCTTATTCTTAACAATCCCTTCCATAACTTTATATGTTTCTGTAAGGTCCCATCTATTTCATCTAAATTAGAGCGAGTACTGCCCCAGGCGGCTCAACCTTCCCTGATAAGTTGACCCTCTGATCTCTGGAATCAGTCTGGTGAACCTCCTTTGGAAAGCCTCCAAGGCTAATATGTCCTTCCTCAAATAATGAGACCAGAACTGCAGAAAATAATGAGAGAGCGACCTCACCATCTCTGTGTGTAATTGCAGCAGAAACTCCCTCCAGCAACGAAGCCAATATTCCGTGTGTCTTCCTGATTACTTGTTGTATCTGCGAATCAGCTTTCAGAGATTCATGTCCGATCACTTCTCAGTCGCTGTGCACAGCAGTATGCTTCAATCGTTCACAATTTAAATAATGCGCTGGCTTACTATCATTACTTGCAAAGAGAATAACGTCACTTTCACCAATATTGTACTCCACATGCTAAACGCGAGCCCACTCACTTAATCTAGATCTCCCTGCAGCCCCACCACACCCTCTGCACAGTTTGCCATTCCATTCAATTTAGTGTCATTAGCAAAGTTGGATACGTTGCACTTGATATCCCCTTCTACATCATTTTTGTATAAAATGAACAGTTCTGTGCTGACCACTGATTCTTGCGACACCCTGGTGAAGACCGATCTCCAGTCAGTGAGACAAACATTTACTGCACCTCTCTGCTCTCTATTGATTGACAAATCTTCCATCCATGGTTGTAAATTCCCCACAACTCCATGCATTCGCATCTTATGAATGGGTATTTTAGGCAGCATCTTATCAAACGCCGTGTGTAAGTCCAAGGTGACAACATCTAACTGTTATCCCTCATCCACCGTCTTTGTTACATCCTTAAAGAACTTCCAGTAGACTTGTCACGAACTACCTTCCCTTCTTGTATTGATGCTACGTTTTGCCTGATTGACCCTTTTTTCCAGATGTCTCACTATTTCCTGTTAAATAATGCACTTCAACGTTTTCCCAACTACAAATAGGTAGGATGCTTAGCTCAGATGGTTAGAGAGTGGTGTTAATAACGCCAAGGTCGTAGCTCATCGCCTCACAGTGACCAGGTGTGCCTTTGGGATTTGCAAGTCATGGGTTCACACTTGCAGAGTATGTGTTTGAGGAAGCACGGTCATGCAGCCGTTAGCATTGCTGCCGCACAAAACCAGGGACCCGGATTCGATTCCATAAACGGACTATCTGCGTGCAGTTTGCACATTCTCACTGTGTCTACGTGGGCTTCATTTCGGTTCTCTGGTTTTCTTCCAGAATTCCAAAAGTTACAGGTTCAGTGAATTAGCCAAGCTGAATTGTCCATAGTGTTCAAGGATGTGTAGATTAGATGCATTAGTCTGGCAATAGGCTAAGGCAGTGGAGCTGGTGGACGTGGACATGTTGGACCTAAGGGCCAGTTAATACAGTGTTGAGATTCTACTCGTAAAATGCTAAGCTAACTGCCTTGAATTTACCTGCCTTTTGCCTACTCACGTTTTTAAAATAGCAACATGCCATTCGCTGTCTTCCTGTCCACCACGAGCAGCCGGTGCATCTGGCAAATGAACATTAACGCTTCAATTACATTTCCGCCATTCCTTTCAGCAACCTGAATGGATTCTTGGGGACTTAACGATCGTTCGACCCTCACGTTTGCTGAACTTTATTCCTGTAGTGAGAATATTTAAATTCATAACCTGATCTCCCATCATATTCTTAACATCATTTAATGGCATGTGAGACATATTCTCCACTGTGAAGACTGACAGAAGGCCTTGCCCGTTTCATCATTGCCCAACGTTAATTCCCCTTTCACATCCTGCAATGGCCCGAACTCTACTTTAGCCAGCCTTTTACGTTTTCATAATTATAGAAACGTTTCCTAACTGATTATTTACAATGTGTTAGTTCGCATTTGTTGTCTATCTTTCCTTTCTTTATTGCTTGCTTCGTGCTTTTATTTTGTTGCTTTTAAACTTATTTTAACCAATCTTCCCGTTTCCTACTACAGTACCCTTGGCTACCTTGTAAGCCTGAGCTGTTAGTTGGCAGCCTTCTTTTAAATCCATGTTTAGAACATGGATTAAAAAGTATTACCCCACAGGACAAGCCTTTCTGCCCTTGATGTTGTACCAATGTTTTATCCTGCTCCAAGTTCAAACTAACCTACTGTTACGATGATGCACCTCTGACAAGGTTATGCTGTCCTTGGCTTTTTTTTTATTTCAGAGAGGGCGTAAAAGGCACAGACTCAGAAGCATCCAAGTTTGAAAGATTTTTGAACCAATCTGGTTATCGCACACAAATTCTGCCTCGTGGCAAATGGTTATCAAGATTAGAAAAGAACACTTCTTCAATGAAAGACGGACGTCCATTTCTCCCAGATCAGCATTTTTCTCAGGTTTTACTTATTTTTGTCAATCTGGCTATTCACTGAAAGCAGTCGAGCGGGCAGATTTTGCAAACTGATGGACCCAAATATGCCAGTTACTGCTGAATATTTCTTTGACATCTCTCCTGTAATACCCTGCACTCCATTGTACCTTTTGTAACAAGGATTATTTATGGGGATTGTTGCAATTACTTTTGCCATCGTCATTAAGTTGAGGTGGATTAGTGGTGCTGAAAGAGCACAGCAGTTCAGACAGCATCCAAGTAGCTTCGAAATCGACGTTTCGGGCAAAAGCCCCTGCCCGAAGCGTTGATTTCGAAGCTACTTGGATGCTGCCTGAACCGCTGTGCTCTTCCAGCACCACTAATCCAGAATCTGGTTTCCAGCATCTGCGGTCATTGTTTTTACCTCATTAAGTTGAGGTGGTCCGTTGGGTTTTTGGATAGTGTATTATGTTTTTTTTTCGTGTCTCATTCGGTAACGTTCTAAATAAGTATGGTTTTGTTTCAAACTAAGTGGTTCAATCATCTGTATACTCCTGCAATATCTGCGTTACACCCACTTAAAACAACGAGCAAATTTACGGTCTGGGCTTATTTCTTGAAAGGTTTCAATGCGGTTTGTTCTGGTCCATAACACTACATTCCGGACATTTTACGATTATCCATACGCCTGTGTAAAATTGCTCCAATGTCCCGAATGTACCTGACTCGACTGCGAATGCAGGCAATGCATTTTACGCATCCACCACACTCTGTGTAAAGAAACAATATCTGATGTCTATCCGATACCATTTTAACAATCAACTTTAAATTATGCCAACTTGTGATTGCCATTTTCGAACTGGGAAAAAGAATATCTCTGACTATTCACTAGGTTTATGAAGGTCATCATCTTGTGCATCTCTCTCAAACGTTCCTCTTAATACATGCCCTCCATTCCAGGGAGCATCCCGGTAAATCTCCTTTGCACTCTCTCTTAAGTTTCCACATCCTTCCTATGATGAGGAGACCATAACTGAACACCATATTGCAAGTATAGACAAACCAGAGTTTTATAGAGTTACAGCGTAGCCTTGCGGCTCTTAAACGTAATTCCTCGGCTCAAGAAACCAACACACCATATGCCTTGTTAACAGCCCTATCAATTTGGATGGAAACGTTGCGGGACCTATGGATGTGAACCCCAAGATTCATCTTCTCCTCCACACAGCCAAGAATCTAAGATTCAACTCTGAAAGCTACATTCCAGTTCGACCATTCAAAATGGATCTCTTCACATGTTTCCAAGGTAAACACCATCTTCCAATTCTTAACCACATCTGCATTCTGTCCATGTTCTGTTGCAATCCACAACAGCACTCCACATTCGCCACAAAGCCAACAACTTTCATGTCATCCACGAAATTACTGATGCACCCTTCCATTTACTCATTCAAGACATTTATGCAAATCACAAAAAACAGATTTCCCAGAACCGATCTCGATGAAACACAAAAGATCACCGAGCACACTGCTGAATACTCAACATTAGCACAGGCTGCCTTCTATGTCCCAGTCAATTTTGCATCCCCACAGCTAGATATCCCTGTATCCCTTGCCACTAAACTTTCTCAATGAGCCTCCCATGAGGAACCTCATCAACCGTCTGGCTGAAATGCATATGCATCACAGATAATGCTCGAACTTCGACATTTTGTTTTGTTGCATTCTCAAAGGATTGAATAATCTTGCGAGGAATGACGTGCCCGTCACAAGGGCATGCAAATTTGTCTAATCAAGATAAGCTTTCCCAAATACTCATAAATCCTGCCTATCAGAATCCTCTCCTTCAATTTTGCCAGCAATTATGAAACGTAGGCTGGCCTGCAATACACAATGTTATCCATAATCACTTTCTTGAACAAGAGAATATCATTTTCCTTCCTCCAAACCTCTGGGACTACAGCAATGGATTGTGAGGACGCAAAGACCTTCGCCAAATGTGCAACACGGTCTTCCCTTACATTCCGTAGAAAAATTTTATATATGGCATCTGGCCCAGGGAACTTATCTGTCCTCCACAATCCAAAGCTGACCCATCCTCCACTTGCTGTCCTTGTTTCTAAAAGGAGTATACTTTCCTTCAGCGCTGTGAAAAGATCTTATTGCATTTCCTCAACTGTTACTGAAATCTGCTTCAACATAACTTGTGTGTCTAGTGCAATTTAACCAGCTCTTTCCTCATCCCATTATAGTATCCCTTCTTTAAACATAACACCCTGGTTTTTAGTGATATTATTTCAGTGCCCATTTGTGTCCGAATTTCGACCACATTGTGAGCACCCTTTCCGAGAGAATTCCTAAATACAATATCATTCTGTTTTCCTGTCTGGTTACAGAGGACCAGATCTAAGATTTCACGCTCTCTTGTAGGTTCGGTAACATGCTGTTCAAGATTGTTATCGTGGATGTGTTACTTTCACTCGTCTTAATACTGCCTCGGCAAACTTGATTTGGCAAATAAGTGTACATGTAGAACACCCGAATGACTGCTGCCGTTCCATTCATATTAGCGCCAGTTACTCTTTGATTGATTGCCTGTGCCATTAGACCATTATTATTGGGTTGCCGGGAGAATCCTCCGAAGGTGACTTCTTTCCCTTACTATTCCTGATCTCCACCCAAATGGATTCAACATATTTCTCATTACATCTCTGTCGTCTCTCCCTTTTGCCCGAATCCCATCCTTAATTAAGAGTGTGACTCCACCTCCCATCGTCCTGCCTGTCCTTGCTGATTACAAGATACCCTTGGATATTTAGTTCCCAGCCGTCATTTTGCTGCAACCACGTTTCTGCAATGGTAATCCTTTGTAGCGACTTGCACAAGTTCATTGAATTTATTTCGAATACTACAGGCATTCTGAAAGCTGCCGTTTTATTCATTGTTGCTATCGAATCTAGCAATATTCCTGTATTTGGAACTATTTCTGTCGCCCAATTTTACTTTTATTTGTTTTCTTACTTTTGTTTTAGTCTCAGCGTTGCTTTCTTCTGCCTTTCTGCGTGGGCTCACATAGATTTACCATTTATGGCGAACCTTCCACAAAGTCTTTCTTTTTGTTACATTTGCCATCCAACCAAACGAGGAATCTTCTCGCCTGATGCTATGTTTCACAAACACCCTCTCCCCGGCCAACCTCGTTTCAAGCTTCCCCAGCAGCTCCAGAAAACCTCCCGGCAAGGATCGTCGTCCCCTTCGAGTTAAGGTGCAACTCAACTCTTTCGTACATTTCAAAGTTTCCTCAGAAAAGAACCTAATGTTGCACGAATCTGAAATCCCGTCCCAAACTCCGCATCCACTCTTCAGCCAAGCATTTTCCTGCCAAATTTTCTTATTCTTGCCCTCATTTTCGCGTGGTAAAGCGAGAACACCAGAGCTCACTATTCTTGTGTGCTTCTTATGCGCCTCCTTCCTAACTCCTTAAATTCAGTTGTCATGCCGTCATGCATTTTCCTAACTGTGTCACCTTAAACATGACTTCATGCTGCTCACCCTCCCCCGACACAGAAATGCAACAAGCTGTGCCTGCACGTTTTGATGCCTCCGCCAATGACACTATCCATCTTTTTGCTGAGAATAACTTTTGCCAAATGAGAGATTTGATGTCGCTGGATGGGATAGTTATTTTGCCTTGTGTTGTTCAAAAGAGGCCACATGCGGTATAATTCCAAGATTGTCATGTCTCTGGTAGTGATACGTGGTGTATGAATTGTGTGCTTTCCATCTTACATGCAACAGCTTTGCGTATTTGACACTGGATACCGTGAGAGTGATGGAAAATTTTCTAGTCAGTGTCTCCAGCAGCTTCTCAATGCTCTTACATTCGATGATAATCGACTGAAAACAAATACAGTAGTAAACTGGCAATGCAGGAGTCTGCAATAGATCATGCTCTGGAGAGTAACAGTAGTACATGATGCATAGCCGTTGATGCTGTGTCTCTGTACTGACGTGCCAACCTCAGACATCGTCCATCATCTTAACGTCACACAACCGCACCACAGAAACAGACTGCTGAAACGATATCATCCACTTTAAGTGAAACACCTAGTCCCATTTTCCTGCTTTAGAACATTATACCCCTAACGACTTACCCGTGTACCTGTCCAAATGGCTTTTACTTGTTGTAGTTGTACTCACCGAATCAAATCATCTGGCAGCTTGCTCCACACAAGTCTGACCTCTGTTTGAAACAAGTTTGCTCATTAGGTTTTTCTAAGAACTTTTCCCTTCAACTTCTTGCGCTCGACTGTGGACTCCTATATTCTCGGGAAAGGACTTTGGCTTTAACCCTACCTCTATCCCTTATGATTTCCTGAGCATGTATTCGATAAATACTCAGCCTTCTGTGCGCCAGGCGAAATAAAGCAGTGCCAGCCTGTTCAGCGTTTTCTTTTAATGATACTGTCCAGTTTGGTGAAGAACCTTTTATTTTTTTTTACCCATTCAGTTTGATAGCACCCTTCTGAGAGCAGTGCGTAATGAATTATGCACCGTACTCCAAATGTGGCTTTACCAAATTCAGGATTTTAATGAAGCGCTTTTGTTGAGATTTTCCTGCTCCTTGGATGCTTCATGACCTGTTGTGCTGTAACAGCACCACACCCTCGGCTCTGATTTCCAGAATCTGCAGTCTTCACTTTCACCTTATAATGTCCCAGTTCCTGTACTCCGTGCTCTGATTGATGAAGGTAGAGCACCAAATCCTTGTGCATTTGTCCCGGCACGTTTAATGAAACAGGATGTGTATAGAAAGATTACAAATATTAGTGACTCGTCTGTCGACAGAGCGATCACTTGCTGATATTTTTCTATGCAAGGTTCCCAAACGGCGTGTTTCTGTGCTTTTCATACTCTATGGTTCTCTCCCTCTTCTGAATCGATTCCTTATTGCCCTGTTCATTTTCTTTCTTTGTTGCTTTCCTTCTTCCTTTTTTCTTTCTTTCTTTCATTCTTTCTATCTGCTTTTCTTTCTTTCTGCTCTTCTTTCTTCCTGTTTTTCTTTCTTTCTTTCTCCTTTCTTTCATTCTTTCTTTCTTTCTTTCTTTCTTTCTTTCTTTCTTTCTTTCTTTCTTTCTTTCTTTCTTTCTTTCTTTCCTGGCTTCTTTTCTTCCTTCCTTTCTTCCTTGCGTTCTTTTGTTTTACATTCTTTCTTCTTCCTTCCTTTCTTTCTTTCTTGCTTTCTTTCTTTCTTTCTTTCTTTCTTTCTTTCTTTCTTTCTTTCTTTCTTTCTATCTTTCTTTCTTTCTTTTCTGTTCTTTCTTTCTCCCTTTCTTCCTTTTCCCCCTTCGTTGCCCCGTTCTTCCTTCCACCCTTTCTTCCTTACATCCTTCCATCCTTTATTTATTCTGTCATTCTTTCTTCATTCCTAACTTGCTTTCACATGTTTCTGTCTTTATTTATTTCTTCCAGTTTATGTCTTCCTTTCTTTGCCCTGTCTTCCTTCCTTTTTTTAGTTTTTTTGGTGTTTTATTTATTTCTTTGTCTCCTCTGCAGGAGATTGACACAGCTTTGCAGCTGTATTAGTAGGACGAGTAATGACAAATGGAATTTAATATCAATAAGTGTGTGGTCCTGCTTTTTGGATCGTCAAATCAAGTCGGGAGCTTCACGATTTTAATAGAACTGAGTGACCTTGGAGTTCAGTTGTACGTTTCTCTGAGAGTGAATTCGCAGGTAGTGAGGGCGTTGCAGAAGGCTTTTGGAAAACCGACCTCCACTAGTCAAGGCATTCAGTCGTGAATTGGATGAAACATTACAGTTATACAGTACGTTGGAGACGGCCCGATCGAGTATTTAATTCAGTTTTGATTACCGTGCTCTCGAAAGAAATTTTATTAAACTGGATGAAATTTAAAAGGATTTTGGTCAGGCAGGCGGATCTTAGTTTTCAGGAGAGGTTGAACAATCTCGGACTTTTTGATTAGAGCGTAGAATACAGAGGAGAGAACTTATAGAAGTATGTAAGATCATGAGAGGCATGGATTGAGTGAATGCACTCGCTCTTTTTCTCAGGTGTGGGGATTGAGTAGCGATGGGGCTTAAGTTTAAGGTAAGAGGGGACAGAACAAAAGGGAACCTGTATTGCCACTATTTTTGTACAGATTGTGGCCCTTATGTGTAATGATCAACCAATGGAAGTGTTTGAGGCGGCTACATTAACACCACTGAAAAGACACTTGAAGAAATACATGGATGGGAAAGATTGATTTGACGATGAGACAAGTACATGGAAATGTGTTTAACGTTTATGGAAATTTTGGACAGAATTGACCATTTTGGGTAAAAGTGTCAGTCTCTGTGCTGTAGGACTCTATGATTCTATCACTGCATTCCATTGTCTCCAGCTGATTTTACTTCCGCTTCCAGCCAACGAATCTGCTCAGAAATTGAATGTCTAACAAGATGTCTTCTCTCAGTTACACATCATTTTTGTCTGGAATGAATAAGGAGCTGCAACTGTCAGCTGAGTAATATTATCTCATATAAATCGTTGATCGGATGAACAATTGAAGCAGTTACCGTCATACATTCTGCAGAATAGACAAGCAGGAGGTTGGAAGAACAAAACAAGCCATGAAACATCTGGAGATGGAAAGTCGAAATTTCGGGTTTAATCCTTCTGCAGGACTTGGGGTAGGTATGAGGGGAGGTGGAGATAAAAGAGCTTTATCTTCAGCATCGAAGACCCACACCCGCTGCAAGTCCGGAAGAAGGTTTACAACTGAAATGTCGAATTCTCCACCTCCTATTGCTGCCTGGCTTGCTGTGCTTTTACTGCTTCTTGCCACTCTACTTTGATTTCCAGCTTCTGCAGTCTTTTTTGTCTCTACGCAAATAATTCTTCAGCATAATTCTGTTTGTCCAATGCCTCTGTCATATCCGCACTCTTCACATCCTGGGTAAGCAATTCCGATGTGTACTGAATTCCAGTGTATCCCCTGTCTTTGATGAATCCTGCCTGTTAACCTCTGTATAACGTATTCAGAATTCTCTTTTTCTTTCACCTGTTTCCGACAGAAACTCGCCCTCACAACTTTGCTGAATTCCATCTCCTATAATGCACAGCAACATTGACCAACTCACAAAAGTGTCTGTCATTTATGCTTGACACACAATCCAATTGCACGTTTTCATATGCAATAAACAACGCAAAGAAATTTCTGAAGTAGATCCGACCGTTGAAGTTCTGAACAAGCTTTTCTTCATGGAGATGCGTTCAAATGATGCATCACAGCCAGATTATTACACATTCATACATAGTATTCACTGCACCCTTCCAAACAGTACATCAGCTCCGAATTCCTGCCTTGTTAGTCGAAAAGATAAAGTAAGCCTCCCTGAGGTAATGCACTGTGAATCTGTCTTGCTGCTCCCAAATTTGAGACGAAATAACAAGAACGTTTATCATACAATTCCTACATGTGGAAACAGGCTATTTGTCCCAAAATGTCCACCCTAATCGGTTCCAGTTGCAGTTCGAGGCCATGCAGAATTCACAGCAGCCGGGTGTGTGATGCATGATAATTTCAGGTACAGTCAGGTAGAAGGTTTAGTTTCAGGGAAGATAGGAGGGCTAGGCAGGCAGTGCAAGAGTCTACTGTGGCTGTCCTCATTCCAAACAAGCATATGTTTTGGCAAATAAAGGAGGTGATGGACTCTCACGGGACTGTCGCGAATACTGCAAAAGGTTTGGAACGGAGTCTGTCTCTTCAATAACGACAGGTAAGTCAGGTTCAAGACGATGAATTGTGACAAGTATTTCTCCAGTCAGAGGCGCACACAGACGCTTTTTAGCAGAGAGCCAGAGGTCAGAATGGTGTATTGCCTCCCTAGTGCCAGGATCTAGATGTCTTGGAGTGAGTGCAGAACAATATCAAAATGGAGTGGGAACAGCTGTATCACTACTGGAATATTCATATTCCACAACTACACAGCGTAGATTTATGATGGGAGCGGAGATATTTAAAAGGGCATGTAATGAAAACATTTTCACACAGATGATTCTATGTTTATGGACTGCCAAAGAAAGAGGTCAAGGCTTGCAGATGTACAGCATTTAAAAGGCATCTGGATGGTTGTTTGAACAGGAAGTGTTTGGAGGGATATGGGCCAAATATTGGCGACTGGCTCAAGAGGAATTTTGGATATCTGATCAGTAGGAACCTGCTGGACTGAAGGGACTGATTAAACGCTGTACAGCTCTATAACTCTATGACTCAATGCCATTCCAAATAAAATCACTCATTTGAAGCCACAGCACCACTTTCCTTATGAATCCTTTATTCCTGTTCATTTGTGGCATTTTGCCGGTATTTCCTGGTTCATTATTTTTGGTGCCACCCGTTTTGCTGAGGCTGTAATCCTTTTTGAACCGCTGCAGACAGACCCACAACAAACTGTAAGGGCGAGAATTCCAGAATTTGTGACCCAGCGAAAGTGCAGGAACTGCCGACGTATTTCCAGGTCAGATTAGCAAATTGCTTCAGGAATAATTTTGGGAAACGAATGTTGCTTCTGGCAGCAATGCCTGCATGTCATGAATAACTGCTGTCGATATTATTATGGACCACGCCAGAACTTGTCAAAATATTTTAAGAAGGTAGACTTCACACTCAACTTATTTTTGTTTTGTAAATGCAGATGCAGAGTGGATTATCCAGCACTGATGCAGTTTGTCAAACCACAGAGCTTTAAACAAAATCGAAACCGCCATGAATGAAACATGAACACAAGAAAACATGATTCCGTATAACTTACTGAAAACTTAATTAACGCGATATCGCTACTTAACAAAACTATTACATTCTCTGCAATATCCCATGACCATACATGATGTAAAAGTATAATGCAAGCAGAAGGTATTGCAGGCAGGAGTGGTATCAGAGAAAATTTTCTGACAAGACCACGGTTGAAACGAGAAACGCATTTTTCAAAGTGGCTGCTTCTCTCAATCCCAGTAGATTGGTCGATCTTCCTACAACTTTGGATGGAACGCAATGGATTTGGATTGCTTTATTTGGAAGCTGTCCATAGCTTCCTTGAATAATTCTGATGTACGTTTGTCCCTAGATCGCACTGATTCGCCGTGGTTAATCAATACTGTGTTTAAAAAGAGCAACTATTAAGCAATCCTTTGAGCTGTGATTTTGTATAATGGAATCGCCTCTTTCAATCTAGTGGACAAATACCACATTGCTAAGAAATACTGATTTTCCACTTTCTAATTCGGGGGTAGTTCTTCGAAATCAATTAAGACACTTGTGAAATATTGCTGAAATGCAGGAATGAGTATTCATTACTCTCTCCGGTTTTCAATTAACTGATATGCGCGACATGTCTGGCAACATTCTACTATATCCTTGATCCGTCTGTGCCAGTAAAAATTATTTTGCATTTTATCTAAAGATTTTTGAACCCATAAATGACCTGCTATTTGGAATCCGTGCACTATCCAAAAAAATGCCTTCCGATAACACACTGGTATATAACTGGATGAACGTCCACTCATTATTCAATTGTCCGAACATGTGATGGACTCCATTTCATCAGTAAGACATCACAGAACACGGTACGTAGAAAATAGAGCATTGAGTTCGGTATAGGCCTTTTGGCCCTCCATGTTGCGTCGACCGGTTGAACTAATCTGAAGCCTGTCTATCCTATACTATTCCATTTCATCTATATGTTTTTCCAATGACCATTTAACTGTCCTTAAAGTCTGCGAGACTCCTACTATTGTAGGCAGTGTGCTCCACATCGCTATTACTCTCTGAGTAAAGAAACTACCTCTGACATCTTTCTTATATCGATCATCCCTCAATTTAAAGCTGTATCCCCGCGTGCGAACTATCACCACCTGAGGACTGGGAATTCTACTGCCATTCTTTTAAAGTAACCAATCCAGGACAACCAGCACCACTGCCTTTATGACCCCCCCCCCCCCACCCCGACGTAAAAAATGACAAAATAAACTTGTGAAAGAGGCAGTATCGTCACAGTATCAAGCGATGGATTTTATGCTTTTGTGAACTGAACGCCAAAGGAACAAACCTTTCTCGCTGAAGTTTTTTTATGCTAAATCTGTCCTGCAGAATGTTTGTGAAGGCTGTTTCAATGGAGATGGAATCACGTGTTAGTAAAAGGATTGGTTTTGTTCGTTCATCAGAAGTGCCTAGCTGCACCATCCCCAAGAACCCAAGGTCTCTAAACAGGCTAGATCTCATCCTCCACTGAGTGACCCAGATGATAAAACAACATTGATGAAAGAGACAATTCTGGCATTACCAATTGCTAAAACCACAACACAGATAGAATCCATGATGTGCACTATGGAGTCAAACAGTAACACATGCAAACTGACACAGGTATATGCACTCACATTCACATAAACGCAAACTCAACTCCATTGACACACACACAAACAGGGAGTAATGCCAGCAGATACATAAGAACGACTGAACTCACTAACTGACACATATGCATGCAGACACTCAAACACAACACAAACATACAAGCAGTTACAGTGAGATACCCCCCTCACGCGCAAAGAGACATAAAATGCACTAATATTAATTCAACACAGTGAGAAAGCAGATACTGGGGCATCAGCGAATATTCAACTGCTGAATGGTGTCTATCAATGGAACGACTACAGTGGAGGCCAGCTAATGTTTCGAAACACAGCAACATGAAACATGTTTATTGCCTATAGAAATAAAATACCTATAGTAGTACTATATGTAGTGTCAGAAAACTAATATATGAACACTCAGCGGTGTGCAAAATGTATATTGTCTGCAGTAATACAGTGTCTCTTGCGGGACAACTGAAATTTGCATGCTTAGCACATTGGAAACAGTGTATTGTGTACAGGCAGACAATGGCTATTGTGTGAGACTGATACGTGCACGTTCAGTTGTGCAACCCATGTATTTAAAACATGAGCGCATGTGAAATACTGCATCATTTCCGGTCTTTGCATGAAATCAATGTCGCCTTTCTTGAGTGCTGAAAGATTAAATAGAGCCTTGTAGACGGCGAGGTCCTTTCTCGAGGTGAATGTTTAACAAACCGACTAACTATCCAAAATGTTCCGCGATTCGTACCCCACACATCACTAAACTATAACGTAGAATGTTCAATATTGAACATTGAACATTACAGTGCAGTACAGGCCTGTCGTCCATAGATGTTGTGCTGACCAGTGAAACCATTCGAAAACCCAACAAACCTACACTATTTCATTATCATTCATGTGATTATCATATTACCATTTCAATCCACTTAATATTGCCGAGTCCACTACTGCTGCTACTCTCTGAGTAAATAAACTACCTGTCACAACTGTGCTATAACTATCACAACTCAATTTAATGCTATGTTACCTCTTGCTAGCTATCACCATCCAAGGAAAAAAACACTCTCACCCTATCTAATGCTATGATCATCTTGCATGCCTGTATGAAGTTACCTCTTATCCCCTTCTCATGAATAAAAACAGCCTCACGTCTCTCACCCTTTTCTTATAAGACTTTACTAAGATGCTCGGTAATATCCTGCTAAATCGCCTCTGCTCCCGTTTCCAAAGCTTCCACATGCTTCCAATAATATGACCGCACCAGAGTTTTGTACAGCTAAAACAACACCACATAGCTCCAAAACTCAAATCGTCTGCGAATAAAATCTGAAAAACTAAAGGTTTTCTTTAACAACCCGATCCACATGAATTAGAGTCATGGCTGCAGATGCTGGAGGTCAGAGTCGAAAAGTGTGGCGCTGGAAAAGTACAGCCCATTAGGCAACATCCGAGGCTCAGGAAAAGTCGACGCTTCGGGCATAAGCCCTGCAGCAGAAGAGCCATTCCTGATAAATGACTTACGCCCAAAGCATCAATTCCGCTGTTCATCGAAAGCTGCCAAACGGGTTGTGACTGTCCAGCACCACATCTATCAGCCTTTGTGGCAAATTACAGGGAGGCATTCACATCGACCCAGAGACCTCTATGCTCATACACACTGCCCAGATTCTTACCCTGAGCCTAGTATGCTGTATGCCTGTTCCTCGTTCCAATATGCATCACCTCACAATTTTTCAAATTATACTCCCTTTGCCACCTCTCAGTCCAGTTCTCCAATTTTCTTATGTCCCACTGTCACCTTCAAAGTCCTTCCACACTGCCCACAGCTCCACCTAGTTTAGGGTCATCGGCAAATATTCTTACACATCGTTCATCGCACTTATCCAGGTCAAATAAATAAATGAAAATCAATAGTGGTTCAAAAGCAGATACTTGCGCTACAGCAGTACGAATGGAAATCCAGGCGCATGGAAACATGAGACATGAAGGCGCAGTTCGGGCGCTTGAGTGTTACAAGCCAGCCAGGTCGGACCTAAAGAGGGAACTAAGTAGAACCAGAAGGTGACATCGAGGTAATATCTGCTACAAACCGCCAAATCATCTTAAATCCCATGCCTCAGCATTTTCTACAATGGCCCACAAACGGGGAAGCTTGTCAAGAGCTTTACTGAAATCCATATACAGCACATCAACAGTTTTATCTTTATCCACCAGTTTCGTCACATTCTCAAAGTACCCACTAAGGTTTGTAATGGTCGACCTACCCCTCAAAAAAACGTGTTTAATATTCCTCATCAAATTATTGCGTTCTAGGATAGTATAAATCATATCTCTGACAATACCACCGAAAACTTTCCAACAAAAATAGTAATGCTCAACTCGTCTATTATTACCAGGGTTGTGTCTATTCCCCGACTTGAATATGGGAACCACATTTGCTATCATCCAGTCTTCTGGCACTCTTCCTACAGACAATGACGACATAAACATAAATATCAAAGACAAATGATATGCAACCTCCTCACTAGGATCCCAGATAATCCCAGGATAAATCCCATCCGAGCCAGTTGACTTAACTATTTTCATACTTTCGATAATTGTTTACACCGTCTGCTGAAGAAGTTCAATGCCGCCTATTCTCCTACCTTGTATCTCATGATCCCCTCGTCAGCATTGCATAATTCCTGTGTGAACCATGACAAAACAGTCATTTACCGCCTTTTCTATCTGTCCAGACTCCCCCCAAAACTTCCCAGTATTTCACTTGATTGGCCCTAATCTGACCTTGTCATTCTTTTATTACTGATGCACCGACAGAATATTTTGGGATTTCCATTAATTTTATCGACCGAAAATTTCTCAAGTCCCCTCCTGGTTATACTTAGATTCCCTTTAGGTCACTGCGTGCTAACTTGTAACTCTCAAGTGTCCGAACTAAGCCTTCACGTCTCATCTTTAATGAGCCTCGTTCTGACACTTGACAAGCGATTCAACTTCTTTAATAAACCAGTTTCCTCACTTGACCACTTCCTCTCTGCCTGACCGATGCATACTTATCACGGTGACGGTATTGCTTTTCCTTGAATAAGCTCAACATTTCAATTGTGCCTATCTCTTGCAGTTTACTTCCCCATCCTCCAGTCACTTAATCTTGCCTAAACCCATCATAGTTGCTTTTATCCCAGGTATAACTCTTGCTCTGCAGTACATACCTGCCCCTTTCCATCGTTAAAGTAAACGTCACTGAACTGTGGTCACTTACACCAAATTGTACATGGAGCTTCATATCCAACACCCAGCCTGGTTCATTACTCAGTACCAAACCAAGGTGGACTCGCCTGTTGTTGGCTGCGTCATTAACCCTACTGATCAAATTGGGAAAAACTGACCCATCAAAAGTACTCCAGCTCAAGCGTTTCCAGCCAATATTTGGAAAACTATAGTCTCTCATCACAATTACCCTGTTAATTCTCTCCTGCCCAGATTACTTTTTGCAATCCTTTCTGTTACATCTCTGAACCTTTTCCGAGGCCAACAGAAAACACTCAAGAGTACAAAACCTGACCTATCTAAAGTAGTCAAATTATTGTAATTACAGTCAATGTTGGGAAATTTATGGCCTCCCATAACAACTACCCTGATTCACTCGCTACAATCCAGAATTGTCTTCGTTTTCCTTCCCTCTTCATCTCCGGAACTGTATGTACAGCTACAGAAAACACCTAAATGGGTGACCACTCCTTTACTGTTCCTAAAGCAAGCCCATACGACTTCAATAGACGAGTCCTCATCACGATCCTTTCTGTCGCAGTAAAACTGTCCTTGTCTAACAATATCACACCGCCCCTCTTTTACCACCTTTACTGATTTACTGAAACGTCTGAAACACGTGCTGTGTGGCATTCCTGTCCCAGCTCTATCCATGTTTCCGAGATGGCAACAACATCGAACTCCCAGGAACCAAACAAATGCTTCAAGTTAACCAAATTTCTTCAGGATGCTTCTAGCATCCAGGAACACGGTGGGAGAATCAAATCCTCAAATGAAAGTGTTTCTGTCTATATTTTCCATATCCAGTCTTTTAGCTTGATGTGATCACTGAGGCGAAATTCTTCTCCAGTTCATCGTCATCACCATGTTGCTCTAAAAGATATAACAGTAAAAGGCAAGGCCCTGAGGGATGCTTCGATGTCAGGGAATTGCACCAATCGTTAACCAGGCGGACTGGGTTCATACCTTAACTCTTCTCATCAGACTTAGAAAGCATAAAGCCAACATTATAAGTTTGGCAATTGTTCGTTTTTTTTCAGAATTAAGAATGGTTGCTGTTTGCTGGAGCCATCATTGACATGGAGAAAAGGAGATGCAGTCTGTGTTTCGACTCATGGAAATATTGCAGGGAATGATGCATTCGTTACTTTGAAAGTGACTGGGAGATTATGCCGAAACCATCGTTTGTCTTTTCTCGATGGTTATGATTGGACCTACTTGTCTTTTGCATGTCTGCTTTCAACAGTGAATGGCATGATTGACTGAGCTTTTAGCATGTTACAAGAGAGATCTGACCTGATTGGCTGATCGCAAATCTGTCCGAGATTTGAACAGAAGTTCACTCCAAATCGAGAAAAAAAAGTTTATCGATGATTAACAAATTACCAATTTAATTAACTAAGTAGAGACGGCTTTGCAGGCCATGTGCTGTCACTGTGTGATGTAGAAGATGGCTGATCACATTTCGATTTACATTGACCACGTCTGTAAAATTTGATCTTTGTTTGAAGAAGTCTGGTTTATTTGATAATCAGGAGTCTCAGCTTCAAACGCTCCAGCATATCCAGGATCTGAAGAAACACCTGGACACTTTGTTTCAGGTGGCGGTCAAACCTGGTAGATGAAGTTTCACAAACACTGTCGGTGGCCAGGACCAGCAAAGTGTGGCTGCAAGTGAAGCAGGTATTGGGTTTCATTTCGAGGAATCCAGTTATAAGTATAAGAATTTAAAGATCAGGCAGGGCTCTCGAGGGTTGCAAGGCAGCCAGAAATGAACTGAAAACTGGACTCAGTACTGTTCGAAGAGGCATAAAAAAGCTTTAGTGGGACGCATTGTGGAAGTCCCTCAGGCATTCTATACGAATATGAGGAGCAGGAAAATGCCCGGAGTGAGAATAGGACCAAACACGGTCAGTGGAGGAACTTGTGCCTGTAGTTGGAGGTGGTCGGGGAGGTACTTAATGAATATTTTTCTTCAGTATTCACTACTCAGACAGACCTTGACATTTTGAGGACAGCGTGGAACAGGCTGATATGCTCGACCAATTTGATGGTATGTGTGAGGATGTGCTTAAAATTTAAAATAAGCAAAAGAATAGAGAACAATTGCAGTGTGGATTTCCCTGGGCCAGTTGAGATAGACCCTAAGGTTACTACAGGAAGAAAGGGTCGAGATTGTTGCGCCGTTGGCAGTGATCTTTGCTTTCTTACAATCCACTGGAGTTGTGTCAGATCAGTAGAAGCTGAAAAAATTCATACCTTTGTTTACGAAAGGGAATATGAATAATCTCGGGAATTATGTCTCCAGTGGGTGAAAGTTTTGAGTGGATTCTGTGCGAAAAGATGTATCATCACTTGGAAACACATAGTTTGATTAGAGATAGTCAGTAGGCTTTGTGAGGGGCAGATCATGTCTCATAAGCCTTATTGAATTCTGTGAGAATGTTACAAAACACACTGACGAACGTGGAGTAGTCGATGTGGTGCAGATTTTGGTAATGCTATTGGTCGGGTTTCCCATGGTAGGCTCACTCAGGAGTCCTGAGATACAGGGAAGTATGGCTGTCTGGATACAAATTTGACTGACCCATAGAAGATAGAGTGTGGTTGTATTTAGAAACCATTCAGACTGGAGCCCAGTGACCACTGAAGTTCCATCGGGTTCTGATTCACGTCCTCTGACCTTTGTGATGTTTATACATGAATGACGAACTGGCAGGATGGGGCGAGTGATATTGTCAATGGCATGAAGATTTTTGAAGTGGTGGATCGTGAGGAGGGAATTTGTTAGGTGTAACGGGGCATTGATATGATACAGACCTGGGGTGAGAAGTGACAGATTGACTTCAAGCTGTAAAAGTGTGAAGTCGTTCATTTTGGAAGTTCGAATTTTAATGTAAAATACAGGGTTGAAGGCAGGAAAATGGCAGTGTAGAAAAGCATAGAGATGTTGGTGTCCACGTTCATGGATCGTTCAAAGTTGCCACCCTTTTTGATGGGCTTGTTCAGTAGGTGCATTGTGTATTTTTTTCATTATCGGTGTTGTGTTTAAAAGCCTTGAGTTTATGCTCCAGCTGTATAGTACACGAGGAAGACCACACTTGGAATATTGTGGTCAGGTCTTGTCCCCTCATTACAGAAAAAATGTGGAAGCTTCAGAGAGAGCGCAGAGGAGATTTACCAGGATGATGCCGAGACTGGATGACATGTCTTATGAAGAACGTTTGAGGTGGCTATGATTTTTCTCATTGGAGTAAAGAAAGATGAGATGTGATTTGGGAGAGGTGGACAGAATGAAAAGAGGCATGGATAGAGTGAAGAGGCAGAGATGTATTCAAAGAGCAGCAATACTTATCGTAAGTGGGGATAATTTTAAGGTGATTGGAAGACGGTTCAGAGTAGACACCAGAGTTCGGTTCTTTTTTTTTAGAGAGTGCAGTGAGTGCCTGGACTGCACTGCCAACGTTGATGGATAGGCACATGGATGATCGTAAGATAAAGGCAATGCCTTTTAGTTTGATCTCAGAAAAGGAAAGAAGTTCGGCACATCTTCGAGGGCCAAATGGCTGACTTTTCTGGGCAATTCTGTGTTCTATGGTCCATGTTCAGCTGTTAACGTTGTCCAAAGGTATTGGTACCTACTCTTTGTTTGGATGAGTAGAAAAAGATGTAGGATGGATGAGCCAGAGGAGTATGGCACAGTGGGAAAGGAGGCCATCCAACTTGTGGGAGTACTAAGACAAGTGGAAAGATTTGAATTAGAAAATAAAAACAATTGTGCTGATGACACTAAAATAGGCTTTATGGTGGAGAGTGAGGAAGGTGATCAGGATTGCTGCAGGATCTTGATCAGCTGGAGAATTGCGCCGAAAAATGGATAATGGAGTTTAATGTCAATAAGTGTGGCTTGTCAGGAGTGTGAGCTCTTGCAATTTGGAAAGTCAAATCATGACTGGACTTTCATGTGAATAGCAGGGCCTTATGGAGTGTACGGCAACAGAGAGATTTAGAGTTCTGGTTCACAGTTCTCTGAAAGTGGAGCCAAAGGTAGACAGGGCAGTGAAGAAGGCTATTCAGACACTGGCCTTCGTCAGGCAGGGCATTCAGTATTGGCGTTGGGGAGTTTTGCAGTTATATAGTACATTGGTTTATCTAAAACTGAAGCATTGTGTTCACTTTTGGTCATCTTTTGTGTGATCGGCGTTGTGAAACTGGAAAGAGTGCAGGAACAATTTTTGGAAATGTTGCCTGGACTCAATGGTCTGACTTATCGGAACACGTTAGCATTTATTTTCTTCAGAGCATAGGAGAGTGTGGGGTATCATGCGCATGTGAAAAAACATGAGCTGCAATGAGCTGATGGATGCACTCAGTCTTGCGGGGTTTGGGAATTGAGGACGAGAGGGCATCAGCTTAAGGTTTTCGGCGTATTAATAAAAGGAAACCTGAGGAGCAACCGTTTCACACGGATGGTGAGACACATGTGGAATGAGCTGCCAACAGAAGTAGTTGAGGCGGGTACTTTAAATTTTTTTTTAATCATTTGGACAAATGCATGGAAAGAAGTGAAAAGAAGGATATGGGCGAAGTGTCAGGGTCAGCGTAGAGAGATATTTTGACCAGCATGGACTCGTTTCGGCCAGCGTGCTGGTCTCCATGTTGTAGGACTCTATGATTCTCTGACTTTATGATAGTTGCAGGGGATTCCAAATTAAGAGTAACGATAGAATCCTTTGTAAGCAGTATTGAGAGTCCCGTGTGCTGCGTTGCTTTTCCGATGCCGGCGTGCGGGACATCATCGACTGCCTCGGAAGGATATTGGACAGGAAGGGTAAGGATCCAATTATCATGGTCCACGTCTGTGCAAATAACAACGGCAAGACAAGGAAAGAAGATCTGTTCAGACGTTATCCGGAGGAAGGAACTAATTTAAATAACAGATCCTCAATTGGCATAGTTTGTGGATTCCTGACCAAGTCATTCGCAAATTGGTGCAGAGACAGGAGAATAAGGGAAGTAACATGCCGCTAATAGAGCAGAGCAGGAACGAGGGGTTCCTTTTCATGAGGCAGTGGCATTAGTTTTGGAAAAAGAGGGATCTTTACCATTTGGGACTTTGAAGACCAGAACTGATTTGGAGTAAGAGTTATGGCGAAAAATGTTAATATGGTGGTCAACAGTACATCAGACTAGGAATTCGTGCAAAGAGGAAGACTCCAAGAAGTCTAATAACTAACGCGGTGAAAATCTACAGGTAAACACCTATGAGGTTCGCTTCTGCATTGAAAATAATATGACAAAAATGAAAAGAAAGGATAGCTCATTAAAACTTATTTAAGTGTCCAGTACAAAATATAGTGCAGAATATTTGCAACATGAAGAAAAAAAAATACTTCAGTAACAGATCCAGCAAACGTTCATCGCGAAGGAAAAGATGCATACTAAATGGAGGATGAGACAACAATGACTGACCATGGAAGTCAGGGACAGCAGAAAAGTAAAGATAAGCATATCATCTGGCAAAGTGGAGTAGGAAGCCAGCGGAATGGGAAGCCGACAAAGATTAACATTGGACAATGAACAAAGAAAGAAGATGATGGAATATGAAATATGCTTAAGCAAGACTATAATATTAACGAAGATTGCAGGAGTTGCTATCGATATGAAAGGAAAGAAAATGATTGGCAAAAGCTTGAAAACGATGCGGGAAAACTGGTAATGGGGCACAAAGAAAAGGCTGAAGAAGTTAATGAATAGTTTGTCAGTCTTTACGGTGAAGCGACGCAAGTAATATCCGAAGGAATCGAGAGACCTCATGGTCAGAAATGAGGATGGCGTCCATTATAAAGGAGAAGAGGCCAGAGCAACTGAAAGGTCTGAAAGTTATTAAATCAACTCAATCAGATGGGCTACACCCTCAAGTTCTGGCAGAGATAACTGAGGAGATAGTGGACGATACAGTAGAGAAACTTTTGGTTTCATTGGCGTCAGGGAGGATCCCAGAGGCCTGAGAAATTGCTAATGTAATTCCCCCCAACCACATAGAAGAATATACTTCGGCAAAAGATTGTAAATTACAGGCTGACTAGACAACTGCAGTCATTGTTAACTTTTTGCAGTTCATTGCGAAGGATGACATGTCTGATTACTTGGATGTGCTTAGTAAAATATGGCAATGTTAATAATGGTTTAATCACAGCAAAGTCATGCTTGACTGAACTGTTAGAATTCTATAAAATGGCAACGAGCAGGTTATATCAAGGAGTGGCAATAAACGTGAGCTGTCTGTACTTATGGGAAGACATTTTATGAAGTGTTACACAGGAGGCTGCTGAGCAATATGGTGTTACTAGCATGGACACATGATGGCTGTCTCTCAGAAGTCAGAGAGTGGAGAGAAGAATGTGCAAATCACACAACACCAAGTTATAGTCTAACAGGCTTATTTAGTAGCGATAGCTCTGGTTGGGCTGATCCTTCTTCAGGTGGTTGTAGAGATTAAGATTGCAAGACATAGAATTAATACCAAAAATTTACAGTGTGATGTAACTGAAATAATATATTGAAAAAGACCTGTAATATTTGTTAAGTCTCTCATCCTTTAGAATGAACATGTCGGTTTCAGTTCTTTCATATGTAAATGGCAAAACCTTTTTTTAAAAAAAGTTACCTTCCCAAGTGTACATTAACACTTGGTGTCATGTCGGCCCAGATAATGTATTGAAGGTATTAGCACCCTGTGAGTCTGTCTCTAATCGAAAAATAACGAATTTTCAGATTTTTACATGGATTCATGCAGTTTTAGAACAAAGTTAACTGTAATTCTGCGAAGTACAAATTCACGTCACAAACTTATCTGTGTATATGTGCATGCAACTGTATGTTGGGTGAAGGCTGGGGCTGACTATGAGTGTTTGTGAGAGAGTGTGTGCACGTGTGTAACTGGAGTGTAACGGTGTTTAAGACTGTGAGAGGGCGTGTGTCGAAGTGTATGCGTGAGTATATGAGAGGGGGACTGAGTGTCTATCTGTATGTGTGTGTCTGTCTGTCTGTGTATAGAGTGAAAGGGGGGCACCTGCCGTGTGATATGAACCCAAGGTCCCGGTTGAGGCCATCCCCATTGGTATCAAATTTGGCTAATCAGCTTCTGCTCAGCCACTTTTCCTTGTTGCCTGTCCCGAAGTCCACCTTGGAGGATGGTCACCCGATGTTCCGAGGTCGAATGTCCAGGACCGCTGAAGTGTTCTCAGACTGGGAGGGAACTCTCCTGTCTGCTCGAATTTCGTCACTTTATCATGATGATAGTGTCACACAACACGGTGGAGGCTATTCCTAACGTGAAGGTCGGATTTCATCTCCACAACACGGTGCGGTAGTCACTCTTCCCGATACTATCAAGGACAGTTGCAGCTGCCGCTGCCAGGTTGGTGACGGTGAGGACAAGTCTGTTTTTACCTCTTTTTTTTACCTCATCATTTGCCACAGACCCAGTCAAACAATTAAACAGTTATGTCCATTTCAACCCTGACGAGCCACTGCTGGTTACGGATATTGAAATCCCTCACCTCCACCGTGTTGGGTGACACTATCATCATGATTAGGTGACGAAATTCGAGCAGATCCAGCAACTCATGACTAAGTATCCATGAGGAGCTTTGGATTATCAACAGGAACATAAATGTACCTCAGCACAATCTGGATCATCATGGCCCAGAATAGCCCACACTCAGTCAAAGCCATCAAGCCAGGAGATAAACCCTGGTTCAATGAGGTCATGAACCAGGTCATGAAAAGCACGCGAGGTCATGTCATGAGCAGCAACAGTCATGCTTGAAGATAAAGTGCAATCGTTGTGAAGATACTAAACAGGACTGCTTGTATTCCAAACTGCATACAGTGGAGTGATAGACCTAAGCGATCGCACGAACCAACAGATCAGATCTAAAATGTGCAGTCCTGCCACATCATGTCATGAATGGCGATGGACGATGAAGCACCTCGATGGAGGAGAAGGCTTCGTAAAAATGCCCATTAACAATGATGTAAGAACGCCCTATATCAGAGTAAACACACGTTTCAAGCATTTCCATCAATTCTCAGCTTGAAGTGCCAAATGGATGATCCATTGTGCTCAATGGTGTTACCATCACTGAATCACCGACTGTCAAAATCATGAGGTTATCATTGACCAGAACCAGAAGTTGACTGACCACTTAAACAAAACGGCTGTACGAACAAGCCCGAAGTGATGAATAAAAGCCGGAAGTGATGAACACAAGCCAAAAGCGGCGAATGCAAGGCAGAAGCGGCGAGTAGCTGACTCCGTGATTCCTTAACGCCTGTCCACAACCTACGAGTCACAATTCAGGAGTGTGATGGATTACGCCCTCTGTACCTGGATAGATGCGGCCCCCAAAATGCGCAAAATGCTTGAAAATATCATGATAAAGCAGGACGCTTAATAGGTACTACATCTGTAAGCATCCACACTCTGCAACAACGAATCTTGTCAGCAGCAGTATGTACTTTCAACAAAGGCACTGCAGAAATTCACCAAATATCTTCAGACTCACCATCCAAACACATGGACATATCAATCGAGAGGAACAAGGGAGCCAGATATACGAGAACTCCACCACATCCAAATTTCTAACAAAGCCACTAAGCATTCTGAATGGGAAGTATTGCGCAGTTCCTTCATTTGGACCCTAGCTATTTACAACCTACATTAACCATTTCAAAACAGAAATAGGTCTATAGACAAATTTGCGGACAACACAAAAATGCGCGGGATGATAAATTGCATGGAGGAAATAAAAACCTTACAAATGAATATAGATAGATGAGGAGAGTGAACCAAAATGTTGTCGATGAAGTTTAACGTGAATAAGTGCAGGGTCATGAATTTGGGTCGAAAATTGTTAAGGCGAGTTATTATTGTTGGATCATAACGTTTAAATTTCTTACCTATGGCATGGTGGTTCAACGCATAGCAGGACTCCAGCGGTTAAAGAGGAACGCTCACTACCACCTTCTCAAGATTAATTAATGACGTGCAATAAGTTCTGTCCATCCCACGATGTAGCATCCCTCCAGTGAATAATGTCATAAGAAAAACTCGAAGTAACACTTTGCGTTCTTTTGACCTGCTGCATTCTGTGCTTCGTGCACATGTAAAACAGTGTCCTGGTGCTGCAGTTTTCTCCATTTAAATGACATTTTGATCTTTCGTTCTCCCTTCGAAAATTAACAACTTCACATCATCCCATATTATGCACCATTTACCTTTTTTTTTGCCCACTCATCTGAAATATCAGTATCTTTCTGTACCCTACTTCTGTTCCTTTCATAAACTGCCTTTAAACCGGTTTGATAGTCTGCAATTCAGGCGACAGAACGTTAACTTTCTTGCTCCAAGTTATTAATACCATGCAGGTCCAATCTTCTGAAGCTAATCCCTCGCCTGTGGAGTGGTAAACTTTTGTTTAAACCGCCATCAGCTGTCTGCCAATAGTTAAACATTTCTTATGAGCCGCTGGTGATTTCTTGAGTGATTGGCTCTGAAACGGAGCCAGTCGCCATCCTGTCTGGCATTCTTTCACAAGCTGCTTGGAAACTGTGTGGTCATTGTAAACCAACAGCTTACTCACTGTCTGAGTTGCAGCATGCTTTCGTCGGCAATCCGTATGGTAGCCTTCATTGCAAGAGGTTTGAAATTCAGAATTAAGGATGGATCACTGAAGTTACACAGAGCATGTGGGAGACTACCACTTCAGTACTGCGTGTAGTTTTGTTCTCTTTACCTCAAATAGTATATTTTCAGCAGAACCACAATGCCCATTGAGACGGTTCTGTCAATGAAATGGTGGATGACGTGATCATCCTCACCTCGACTTTCTTGCCGTTTTCCCATAGCCATCGATACCTTTCCTGATTAAAAATCTTTGGATCACAGCGTTATGTGAACTTAACGTCCACAGCCACTGACTGTAAATAATTCTGAGGATTTACTGCCACCTGAGAGAAGAAAACCATTTTCATTTCTTCCTGAAATGGGCAACCCCTTGTTCTGAGATGTTATCCTGTGGTCGTAGAGTTTCTGACAAGAGGAAACAACCTATGGTCATCTGCGTTGTCAAGTCCTATGCGAATCTGGTATATTTCAATATAGTTGCCTCTCGTTCTATGAAACGTCAATGAGTACACGACAACCAACTAAACCTTTCCACATCAGATAGTCCCTCCTTACATGTGATTAGTTTAGGAAACCTTTTCATGAGCATGGTGGGCAAGTAGGATCAGAGTGCATTGGTGAAGTCAAAAGTGTGCTCCACCCCTCAGCTACTGTCAGTCTGTACAGGAAACGGTTCTCCAAGTCGAGCGTGTCTTGCATAATTTCTGCGTAGCTTTTCAGGTCACTGCAAGAGGCACCAACTGTCGTTCAGTTCACGAAAGATCTGAATCAGTCATGATGCTGCTGAGAACTGTTCTGGTGGAACTGCATAAAACATTGCTCAGGTTACAGGCAGAGTGGAGGGCGCAGTTCGGGAAGCCACGTTTTAGGAGGGGTGTGATAAAACCGCGGCGTAATGTGAAGGTGGGGACCAGGTTGTGGTTGATAGAGCAGATTAGCTGTCGTGTTGCCTGAATTTAAGAGCTTCTGGGGTGAACAGAGCTTGAAAGGACTGACTATGTTTTGACAGAATAAAGCATCTTGAGAGATGACATGATAGTGGTCTATAAAAGAAGAAAACAATTGACAGGTCGCAGAAACAATTGTTCCGCCTTATCCCTGGATCAAAGACAGGGGATATAGATCTACAGTTAAGGGTAAACGATTTAGAGAGGACTAGGAATTTGATTTCTTGCTCAATAGGTGGTGAGATTCTGGAACGGTAAGGATGGTACATATAGGGCCCATGACATCAAAAAGGTATTGAGAAGAGAGTACAGAGATGCATTTTGGATCCAAAACCGTTGCTTTCTGAAAGTACCGTGCGAAAAGCCGAGCACCATGCGTTACGAAGGAGGCTTTGATCCTAGACGGCAATCAGTGCAAGTTTACAATGACGACACTTGAAATTTGTTTGTTTACACACTGAGGAGAGACTAGTGCAATTGGGCCTTTCTACTCTAGAATTTAGAAGGTTAACGCTAATTATTGGGCTCAGCCAGTGACGACTACGTGGTAGCCTAAGAGTCAAGGCCAGGGCATTCAGGGGAGATGATAGAGAAAAATTCTGCAGACAAAGAGTATTCGAGATTTGGGACTCTCTTACTCAAACAGCAGTCGATGCTAATGCAAGTTTTACATTTATAACTGAAAGAGACATGCTTATAAAATTTACCAAGTGTATCAAGGATATGTGCCCAGGCAGGCAAATGTAGTTAGCCACATATCAGCCACGATATTGTTGAGAATCTGACAGGGGTCGACTGGTTGAATATCCACCACCTGTTCCGAAGAAGAACTGATTTTTGATCTCTGTCATTTCATTCAATAGTGAGGTCAGTGTCTCTGTTCCGTTTATGATCCATTTAATCGTAGACTCGAGCTGTCGTCAGTCTCAGTTAGTAAGCTACATCTTAATAGAACCTGAAGTGCAGCCAGTCGCTATTGTGTCAATAATTAATAATACCACAGGAATCTGTGAGCTCATAAGAAGTGGAACTTTGTTCGAATCTTAACATTCTCCCTCTCAGAATCACAACAGAGATGTGGATGGCACTGGTGTTGCTGCTTGGAGCTCTGGTGTTAATGGAAGCTAATACTATTGGTAAGTACATTTGTTGACCTTGCATGTAGAGGTTTGTGCATCTCCCGTCGTCAAACACAGGAACCACGGGTTGGAACAATGGCCACTGTGGTCTTTAAGTTTTTTTCTGTTCGGTAGGATCATGTGTGTTACTTCCACCTGCCCATACAGTTTCCATAATTATGGAAAAGAAACATTATTCCACTCAGAAAATTACTGATTGGAATTCCCAGGCTATTGTGCGCATGCATTATTTCTCATTACAAACATTATTGGCCAAGGAGGTGTTCCCTGCCACGTCAGGCATCCCATCGTCATACTGCACTTCAGTAACAGTGAGTTCTTGTGGTACACACACAGGGTCGCTATCTCTGTGCTGGGAAGATCTTTGTTCTGGTCCTACTGGATCCACTGGAACAATAACTTCTCTAAAGAAGCTAATTCGAATGCAGCTTCGTCAAATTTGTGACCTATTCATGGCACAATTCAAAGAGATTGTAGGATAAAGGTCAGGAGGTTTTCTAAAAGTCTCCAATGCTCCTGGTAAAACACAGCTAGAATAGTGTGAACAATGTTTGTTCCCTTAGTGAAGGAAATGCAAACTGTATTTGGGGGCAGTCCATTGAGAGTTAATTCAGCTATAATCATTGTGGAGGGATTGTTTTGTGATGAGGCGTTGATTATGTTGGGCCTGCGCTGAGTGCAGTGCAGAGGAACGAGAAGCAACCTTATTGAAACATTTAATATTTTTAGTGGATTTAACAGAGGTGCTGAAGAGGTGTTAGTACCCCTTCGTGGAAAGTTTCACAACAAAGGGCATCATTTCTTAATGAGGTGCCACCAATTAAACACAGAAATGTGAAGACATTTATTCCCTCAGAGGGGAGTGAACCAGGGGCTTTTGCTGAAGGGTGGGGGTTTGTGTGTGATTGAGCGTTCGATCATAGAATTAGAGCCTCAGAGAGACCCTGCATTCCCTCTTGTCTAAACCATGAAACAGCACTTTGAAATCTTCAACAGCCCCATTTACCAAAGTCTGGCATATAGCCCGAATTGAAAATAATTCTGCCAGTGTTCGTCCACGTCTTCGACATAAAACATAGAGCAGGTCAGCACAGCACAGTACAGACACTTCGGCCCTAGAATGTGCGCCAACCTTTTATTCTATTCTATTATCAGTCTAAACTACATACTTCATTGCTGTATCTCACATGTGTGTATCGAAGAGTCGCTAAAGTGTCCCTTAACTGTTTCGTTCTATAGCAACTGAAGGCAGTAAATTCAACGCACCCATCACTCTCTTTCTGAAAAGGTTTTGAGAGTTCCTGCATCAAATATCCTCCCCGACAATACATTGCAGGAACTCACTTCCTTCTGGGTGAAACCGTTTACCTTCAAATCTGTTCTAAATATCGTGATGTTTACATGAAAATCGTGGCTCCCCGTTTGACTTCGCCACTGCTTTCTATTCAACCTTGTCATACCATTCATTATCTTAAATACATCATACAGACACCATCTCAACCCTCCATTCGCAAGAGGAAACATCTCGAGCTGGTCAACATCTCTTCAAAAGTTAAGTGCGTCACTGCAGGCTATGTCTTGGTGAATATCCTCTGCATCCTCTACAGTCCAACCACAGCTTTTCGGTGGAGAACAGGACTCCGTGCAGTGCTCCACCCGGCGTCTCACCAAAGTCCTGTATCGCCGCAAAGTATCCTCCTGCTCTTAAAATATATGAGACGATTGATAAATCCAAGATGCTCCTTTGCATTCTTCTCTCCCCTATTATTCACTCCTACCACATTCAGGGATTTGTGGACAAGCAGATCAATATCCCTGTGCCCCTTTCAGCTTCCTAGTGACCCGCCTTTCACTGGGTGCTCCTTTTTCTTGCTCCTGTTTCGAACGTACATCACCTTACACTTCAGGTTTAAATATGACCTGTCACTGATCTGCTCATCTGAAAAAAAAGCAATTATATCCGCCTATAATCGAAAGTATATTGTGTCTGACTGGTAAAATCAATGCACCTTTTATCTTTTTTAATTCTTTATTCTAGTTCCTATCGATTTATGTGATGGGGGCGGAAGGTTCTGCAGTAGACTAGAATGTGAGCAACGAAAGGCAAAGTTGGTAGAAGGGAAATGCCCGTCTATGCGATGGTGTTGTTTACCTCTCTGACATCAAAGACGAAATGTCAACGCTGGAAAGCAACTGAGTTTCCGACTGGAGAGATCTGTCATCTCAACATTTCAGGCTCCATTTGATTGTGCTAATCCATTGAGACCAGACACTGTTTTCTCAGCCATGTGAATAAAATTGTGTGACCATGAGAATCATTGATTGTCTATGTCTCATTTCACATTCAGATCAGTGTCTTAAAAAAAGCGACAGAGAGGATGTTCAGAAAACAAACAACACACATTGATTGCATTTTGCTTGGAGAAGCCGAGCTTCTCTGCGGGCCATTGGTTATGCCCAAAGTGGAGGACAGTGCAAAGTTCTGGTGTGGAGGTTCTGGAGAGTGAGTAAAGAGATTTAATAGAGTGTCATCTGGATGGCAGAATATCATCAATGATCAGAGATTGCATAATGCTAGATTGTTTTTGCTCGGGACTTGGAGGCTCAGTGACGACCTGAGCAGTGCATATACAATTATGAGAGGCATGTATAAGTTATCTCGTCGGCGCCTTTTCTCGAGTTTTGAAATATGAAATACGAGCGTGCTTAGGTCCAACGTCCAAGAGGAAAGGTCTCAAGGAATATAGAGAGGAAAGCATTTTCGCAGTCGGTGTTTGGCGTCTGGATGACACTGCCAAGGGAGATGGTGGAAATGGTTACTTACAGCAAAGCTGATATACATTTATGCATAGTCAGAGAATACAGGGAGACAGGCCATATACAAACAGATCAGCAGAGTGTACAATGACACTGTATTTCTAAGAGACATGTTGGGCAGATGTGCTTCGTCTTGTGCTGTACTGTTCTATTATTTAATGAATAACGTTTTTAAATGCAGAGAGTTTCGATATGCTCTGCTTGTTTTCTTTGGAGCATTGAAGGTAGGGGAGAGATTCGGGAGGTGAGAATACTATGAGGGTCTCAGGGTCAAGATTGTGTTGCTGGAAAAGCACAGCAGGTCAGACAGCATCCGAGGAGCAGAAGAATCGACATTTCGGGCATAAGACCTTCATCACACTCTCACCTCTGACCTCCAGCATCTGCAGTCCTCGTTTTCTCCCTATGATGGAAACTGACAGAGTTAACATAAAACATCTTCTCCCCCCAGATGAAAGGTTAATACCGTATCACTACATTTCGGAATTGATGGGGAGAATGTTTAAAGAGGAGGTGAGGAGAAACATTTTACACCAGAGGGTTTTGGGCATCTACAATGCATTGCCTGGTTAATAGCTGAGGGGGTTAACCTGACAAACATTAGAAGCCTTTGGGTTAACCCTTGAAATATCCTAATATTCAAAACCATGTGCTCACGTTTGGAGTAATGGGAATCTAGTGTCGAATTCAAGTATCATTTCACGCATTTCCAATAACCTTGTACTTTATGATTCTGTTCTCGAACACACTCAAACTGCAGCCTGAAGCCAATCACTGGTTCGTTCTACAGGCTTCATGGCAGAGGTGGGTGTGGGTGGGGCAGTGAAGGTTTGGATGGGGAGGGAGTCAAAGAGGCAGCGTTCTTTTCAACTCGAAGGGCACTTTGGGCGGAACACTAGGAATTCCCGTGATCTTATGCTCTCAGCTAAAAGACTGGAAAGGAAATTGGGAGTTACAACAGGATAGAGCAGGAAACAAACAAACAACAATACATCGTGTGCCGGCCAGCCACCTGTACTGGGCTTATTTCATTACAATCCACATTGTTCAAGCAGGGAGTGAAATGCACCTATGCATGGCTTGCATTCGGAAGTGAATCGTCCACTGAGTTGGCAGAATACACTGAAGTATCTCCCCGTCGCAAACACCATGTATTGCTAATAGACGCCAGCAGACATTCTCCATGAAAACATCTGAACACCCGGACACAGAACAAGAATAGGCGACTATTCGTGTCCAATCTGCCCGAAACCATTCGCACTCAGTAAGATCGTGGTTGTTTCAATTTTATCCTCAAATTTGCATTCGTGCCTTACATCTGGTCATCTGTGATTGCCTCTTTCCTCCGGAATCTACCAACATCTGCCGTAACAAAAATGTTTGCAAAGACTGCCTTTCCAGGAAGACATTTCCAAGGACTCACAACCCTCTGATTTGGAGAGAAACAAGTATCCTTGTCTATCTTTTACAGTTTCTTCTTTATTTTTAAGCAATAGGACCACATATTTCTGGAATCTGAACCGTGTATTCACAACTTGGATGAAAGTGTGAACCATATGAAAATTAAATTGGCAGATGACTTGAAATTCACTGTTGTGGTTGATAGTGAGGATCAGGTGTCACCAATTTCAAGCAGAGCTGAAGAGGAATTTATTTTCTTTTAAGTTAGTTTATCTGTGGAAATATTCCCCGCAGAAGGCTGTTGAGATTGCATACTTAAGAAAATTCAAAGTTCAGATGGATAGATGTTTAACCAGAAAAAATAGAGGAACGTGCATTTGTGGACGATCAGGTCATTCACGTTCTAATGAATGTTTTCAAGGTCTGGAAACACCGTATGGTCTTCTATTGCACCTACATATGATGGTGTTAAGAAGACAGATTGATAAGGCAGACGAGGAATCACACATTTTGGCCAGAATATAGATAATACTAAGATGTTGGACAGTGCCTGTTCTCATTCACGTGGACTCAGGTATCCGAAGTTAGACAGT
Source organism: Chiloscyllium punctatum (assembly GCF_047496795.1). Taxonomy (NCBI): domain Eukaryota; kingdom Metazoa; phylum Chordata; class Chondrichthyes; order Orectolobiformes; family Hemiscylliidae; genus Chiloscyllium; species Chiloscyllium punctatum. The sequence continues at coordinate 47,499,095 of NC_092789.1, forward strand.
CAGCATTTTATATTTGTTCTATTTAATTTCATAACTCTTTATTTCACCTTGGTTTTCGCAAGGTTTGCAGTTCAATAGCCTGCTTTTCTAGACTAACCGGTTTTCTTGTTGAAGGAAATGTCGAAGACGATTGTTTTGCATTCATCAAGAGAGTTCCTGATATTTCAAATTGATTTTTCAAAAACACCGTTCATCCTTCAGGACAGGAGAGCAGTGATTAGTTAGAAGGGCTTCTGGTTTGTAAGGGCGATCCAATGGGAAGTGCACCTGTGGATGCAGCATGACATTTAACTGCATGGTTTTGTTACACGTAAATGGCAAACTATGAGTGGTCAGGGTGATTCGTATGAAGTTTCGACTATATATGCAGATTGACAGTTACCTGACACACTTTGTCGAAAATTGCACCAGACAGTGTTAGTTTGATTGATGAGGAGGATCGGTTCCATGGGGAATATATCCATCAATATAGGCTGAGAATAAATAGCAAATACCGTTTAAATACAAGCCAGTTAGTGGGAATCTAGTTGGGCTGAGAAATAAATCAGTGAATGTCCATTGCTGACTTTTGCTGTTGTTGCTCAGGATTGAATTTGAGAACGAATGTCGTCAACACTCCCTGAGGTTTTGAGGTGATATAATCAGGCAAATACTCTCCTTTAGATTCTCGACCTATAGTCTTTATTTCTAAATACATGCCGCTTTGCTGCAGTATGCCCCGTTTAGTTGCTGTTTTTTGACGTGACCAGGTTTATTTCGCTAAAACCTTGATACAGAATCAGGCCTTACTCCCAGTTTCACAAACACATCCATTAGGAATTTCACCACAACGTCCAGCCAGCTGTGAAGAAAAATGATGCAAATATCTGTTTTTCTTCCACCCAGTCCTGTACCGCTGTTTTCCTCCATGTGCGGGTGGAGGTGGGAGATGGGAGTGGGGTGCAGTAATGCATTGTGACCACAGTGCATTAGAAGTCCACAGGTGAGGATTGTCGGCACAAGGGTTAACAGAAAGACATATGTACGTATTGACAACTTACAACTGAAAATATTTAATAAGACTTACAGTTTCACTTCTTTTTGTTACACTGATAATAATATATTGGATATTCACTACAGTACCGAAAGTGGCTATTCAGCATTAAACCTCTGCACAGCAAAACATCCCCTCACCCTATCATCGCGTTTCTATAGCTAATCCATTAAGCTTGCATATCACCGGACCCTGTGCGAAAGGTTAACCATGGCAAATCCACCTGACCTGCACATCTGTGGACTGTGGATAAAAACCAGAGCAGATACAGAGAGAATATGCCATCTTCAAACGGGAAGAGGTCTGATGGTGTGGTCGAACCTCGGATCCTGTTGCTGTGAGCTAACTACTGAGTCACTCTCTCATGTAAAATCATGTTCCAAACAAGTGTCCCAAAATTATTAAAAAGAGACAGAGTGGCTATGTAGTTTTCAAGGTGGATTGCCATGCTTGCAGTGTGCAGCTTGCAAATAAATGTTTCTGAGACGCGATGCAAGTTCAGACCAGTTAAGGCATTCGCCAGGTTGGTTTCTGATGTGTAATAGAGTGGGCCAAATAAATTCTAATCGCAGGATCAACTTGTGAAGATGGGTCAAATCAGATGATCAATTATGCACTCAGTATACACTATGATTAAGGCTAGTTCTTTGCATTCATGCAGGAACAAAGAAATTGTTTACATCAAGGATAACATGTTACACTACTTGGCTGTAAGTCGTTTCCTGGAACAATACCCCCCAAACAATTGATTAGGTACATTTTTGAGAATACATTGATTTATCCTGGAGTCCATCCCTCTGTGAAATGTCCACACATCCTTGCTTTGTGCAATGACTTGCTGTTTTTGCTGGTTCACCATCACTTTCACCTTTGATCGATTTCTGGCCATTTGTTGCCACAGGCTGAAACTTAAGTACTGATTGCTCTTCGAAGGGTCGATGTGGACTTGTAGATCTGTTTCCACTCTAAAGGGATTGCATAAACAACAAAAAGAAAACCGGTGACTGCATTTCTAGGATCAGTGACTGCACTGAACTGCTTAACTAGCATTTTATTGTGTGCGTTTACATATGTGTCTGAACATCTCTGTTTATCTGTGTCTCTGTTTCTGTATGTGGTCAAAACTGTCTCTCAGATTTTTGTTAGAATGTTGCTGTATGACTAGCTCTGCCTACACTGCGACAAACTTGCAACAAATTACTTGAGAGGATCGGAGTGTGTGTGTGTGTGTGTGTTTGTGTGTGTGTGTGTGTGTGTCCATTTCACTTCATCTCTCTGTTCCTCTTTTATTCTATTCCAATTTTGCAAGTTGAACAACAAGTTAAGGAATTTCTGTTTTCTCCAAAATACCATCAGCTGTCTGTCCAGTGACACTCACTGCTTACCTCCCTTCGTGAATGCATAAACAGATAATTTTATTTTGGAGAAGGCATACAATCATTTGAATTGTACAGCTTGCAAAATTGGAAAAGAATAGAATGGAATGAAAGAGAACAGCCTTTTCTGTCACAATAACTCAATTCTTACAATGGAAATTGTATTTGCCGCTAATTACAGCACCGACTTTAATACAATAGTAAACACCACAGCTTCTTTCGTTACTCGATTAAGACAATAGAGAAATGAAATAGCCAGCATTTCAGAAAATAGTTCAGTACAGTCGAACACGGTGGCACTTAGCTTCCACCACAACCCGGTCCGGCTCCATACTGCATCACTGAAATCCCAGACTAGGAAGATTCTGCAGGAGGAGTGAAGGTTGTCACGCACACTGGAAGACCGCTGGAGGAGGCAGTTGGGTCAGTCCGGGAGGTAGCAAAGCCACCCGAGGAAATCGCCACACGTGGGGGGCACTTTGCAAAAGGCTGATGCTGGAGGCCGCACGATTGCTACGCCACGCAGGAAGAGAGACCATTGCGCTAGCCTGTGAGTCATCACTGGAGGGGTTGTCAGAGATATGTGATCGCCTTCAGCAGCGATGAATCATCAGACGCCACAAGCTGAGGACAGTTGCTCAACAAAGGCCAAGGCATGTCACTCCTCACCAGAGCTCGCCAGAGGCTGGAGTCGTCCGAGGAGGTCAGGAATTAACTGGTAAAAATATGAAGAAGGAGATGGAAAAGGAAAAGAGGTGAGTGAGAAAGAGAAGAGGTACAGGCAAATAAGAAGAGCAAATGAAGAAGACGAGTGCCAGTTGACAGTTCCTGCCCTGCCGCCATCTTGCAACATGACAATCTTTCGTACTTCATGGTTCATGAAATATCTTTGGAATCTCAGACGAATTTTCTCCAATCTACTGTGATGTTGACTTTGTGACATGGGCAGATCGAAATGAGTATTATATTCAAAGGAAAAAAATCGCGTTATTAATTGTTGTCTGATGGAATGTTGTCTTAATATCGACAATATTAATGATTTATTCGATGTGGCTTTGCATTTTCTTTTCCGACTGTATCCCCAATGGATACCTGACCTTAATAATAAAATAAGTTTCATCACTCCAGTTGCTGAAAGCATGATCTAGTTGCTGAAAGCGTGGTGAACTATCATTTCATCAAATAGTTAAATTCATTAAACAGTGGTAAAGCCAAGATATTTACTGTGATCGAAACTCGAAGTGCCTCATGTGTTTCATCTCATTGTATCACAACAGGAAACAATTCCCCTCCCAATTACTGATTGCATATTCCATTGCCCTGCACTTATTTCTGTGTGAAGTGTCCACTGTAGTAGGTCACAGCTTAGAAGGTCCCAGCATATGTCCAAGTGCCCCTCTACATTGTGCTTGTCTCTCCGCATGTTCGTTCATTACTACGTTGGATGGTTTGCTCAATTTAATGTGTACTGCTCACACGAAATGCCCCTTTGTCGGTGATGATGAGCTCCCTCACTGAGGCAATGCTGTTCATGCTATGGCAAGCACATGCTGGAGTGATGTCAGGAAGCAACTTCCAGAGTTTTGTCCCGTCAATATGCAAGAACACTGATGTAGTCCGAAGGTATTGAGGTATTGTGGATGGAGGTGAGCTTCACGATATGACTGAATCTACTGTCTCAGTTATTCTCATTTGCATAAATATTGGCTATAGAAAATGATGTCAAAGAAGCCTTTGAGAGTTGCAGCAATGTGTATCGTACGTGATGTTGTTTGATGGAAGTGGACTGTGTCAATGTTGTCGCTGAATTTCTATTCAAACGGCCGACAGTGTCCTTGGAGAGTCGATGTTGATGGAATAGAAATCATAGGCTCTGACCTCCTGATGTTGCACCAGCATGAAATTTGTTATTCAGATTCAGATGAATGAACGCCCACTGGATGTTAATAGGGCAGCGTTCAGCAATAGGAACATCATTGACCATCAAGGTGGTTATATGGCAGGAAGTGGCTTGTTTTGTTCAGTTGGAATTCGGATTTTACTGATAACTGTGTGACATTGATTACCTTTGCACATCGTCAGCACAAGAGTGTCTTCTCTGCATCTTGTTGCATTTTGACCGATAATGGCTCCAAGATCAAAGGTCCATGCTGCACTCAGCGCACCGAAGTTGACCTGTTCTGTCACCAGTCACCATCGAACATGAGGAACGTTATAAAGAATGAGCTGACCACGAATATGATCCTGAATTTTACTCCTATCTGTGCGGAAAAACGTGCATTGTGAAATTACGATTGTCAAATTGCCATCACTTTAATTCATTAACTGCAGTGAAATAACGTGCTGAGAATTATCTGGCAACTTCACCCCAGTATACGTTCTCTGAAATACCTCTCATATATGACGAATTTCCTTCAATAACTGGACGTCGAAGTAAGAACGTGTATTCCTTGTTCATTTTGCAACAAGGAAGCAAAGACGAAGAGCAGTTCTTCTACCATTTTCCACTCATCCTGACCAGGATGTTCGTCGGATGAAAAACAACAGAATGAAGACATAAAGCAACTAAGGTTTAGTTTCGCAAAAACACGCACTTAAATGACTGAATGGTCTCTTTCCAATCATCGGATTGGTCCGACAGGTAGTTGTCGGAGAGATATTTGAACTGATTGTTGACCTCGAGTTCATTGTTGCATCAGCAAGTGATAGGTCGACACTTAACAGGAATTTGAGTAGCAAAAGCAGTGCTTACATTATTGTTTACTTATTGCAGAAGGAGTATAAGCACTTCAGGTCATGGGCATGTTGCAGACTGCGGTGTCTCCGAACTTACACCTTACTTCTCGTGTGTTTGTGTGCCTCTGTGTGTCTGTGTGTGTCTGTGTCTGTGCCTCTGTGTGTGTGCAGGTCTGTGTCTGTGTGTGCGTGGCCTGTGTGTGTAATTGTGTGAGTGTTTGTTTTTTACTGTGCATCAGCGTTTGTGGTGTGTGTGTACATAATTGTGTGATGTTTATGTTTGTGTACATGCGTTGCTGACTAAATCCCGTAAGTTTTTCTAAGAAATATGCCACCAGCTGTGCAGTCGTTTCAGAAACCCCCAAAAAGAGGCATATCATCGCATTAAATACCACACAGACAGTCAGACCTGCCCATGCCCCCACACACAAGCTGATAAAGTAATATCGTGTGATGTAGATCAGAGAAAATTAAAGCTCGAGAGTGTTTCTGCAATTCGACAGACTTATCAGTTTTGGTTTAGTAAGCCTGATAAATTGCAGACAGGAAATGAAGTGAAATCCCTGAACACGGAGTAGGGTTTCCTGCCAGATCTCCAGACTCATTTCGGAGAACTGATGTGTGTCCGCAGCCCCTCAGTCCGACAGGTCGTGTTATAATCCTGAAGAGACTGGACCACACCTTCATTTTCAGGTAGGGAATTCGAAATATGAACTTTTTGCCAGAATTGAAAAGAATGCTCCTCGTTCCCAGAGTGGTGAGGAACCTGGTCTGTAAGGTGGTCATCTAAGATGCAATTCCCTGGACAGTCAAGTGAAATGATTTCATTTAAACAATGAAAACACGACATTGGAATTAAATTTTTGATCTGGAAATCTATCGGGTTGAGGAGACTGGCCATGCCCACAACGATTCCACACTGTCGACAGACACGGGAAGTTTCTGTTTGAATCAGAGATTTTAACCCAAAACAATAGACTGAGAGGAAGGGTACACCGCTTCAAATTCCAGAGGACATCTCCGTCAGCGTTTTCACACTTGCCTGAATCGGAATTTCTGTAAATCCAATGAACTGATCACTTGAATTCACGACCATTTGCTGGATCAAGGTCGTATTGAACCGAGAGTCATCGCTAGTTCGAGTTAATGTTGAGATATCGGGCAGAATTCACGCACTATCTGACAGTTATGGAGTATCTTGTAAACAGTGACAGGGACATGACAGAGTAAACCAGTTGTAACGTATGCTTCCATTTTCCTTTTTTTGTTTACTTTTAGATGGTAACCATTCATTATCCTATCACTTACACACCCAAATTATGTTTCGTCATTTCTTTCATTTGTATTAAAGTATTGGAGAAAGAATTCCAACTCCCATCCTAAAAAATAAATAGTTGGCCATAATCCATCAGGTGTGCAAAGAATAACAGGGACCTGAGCGCTGAGTGAATCTCAACCTCGCGTACAATACCAGAGACTTTGAAATAAACTCTATCAAATACAATGACAGCCGGTAAGATTCAGAAATATAATGAATCCCTCAATCAGTGCATGTACAGAAAGAGAATCACACACTCCAAGACATTGATGAATCTGACAGTGAAAGGCGGGGAGATTTCTTAGTCAAGTACAGAAGCAGACGCTGGATAATGCAGAAGGAACTCTATATTCGCTTGCACTGTCTGAGATTCACGGAAATGGACACAATCTGGTGCACGTATCAACACACAAGGCAATTTGCACAAATGTCAAACAAAATCCGTTTAATTAAAGTCTGAACCTCTACTTTTCGATTGTGAAAACGTTCAGACATCGAAGGGAAAACATTATTAAACGATATTAAAACTTGTGCTTGATTGAACAAAGTGTCCCCAGACCTTGGGTCCATCCCTGTCTTTCCCAAATGGGCCCGATTTGCGTCATCAATTAATGTGTGCATGCACTTCACTACATTGCAATCTTCATTGTTATAGACTGCGAGGACATTTACTGGCCGGAATTAAGGACTCTGACAGAGTTGTTCAAGTTTACGTTTGATTTCAGTATTATACAAACAAGTCAGTTTGAGCTTAGTTTGTGTGGATAAATCTATTCTGTTGCTGAAAATATCAGAGTGAAACAGCAGAGATTTCATGAAAGTGTAAAGGACTTCTTCCCCCGTTAAACGGTTGTAAATTTAGACCACCAGGTTTTTACTAAGATGTAACAGCATTTCTGACAGGTTTTTTAGAACATGGCTGATATTACGTGAGACAATCTAATTCACAATCACAACTTAGGGCTTGCCCAGTCAGTTCACAGTTACAAAAACTTTTAGAGGGCTATAGAAGATAACAAAATGAGCATATTAGGGAATGGAAAAATGTAGAAATATCAGAACGTCTGAGCTCCAGTCTGAATATTTTATCTTTTACGGGAAAGACGAAGTGAATCACATGCTCCCCGATTCTACACAATTCTCACTTCAAAACAATTCCAAAATATTATTATGCAATCGTTGAATCAGTTTGGGAAGGTTCCAACAGACTGAACATACGCTCTGTAACTGACCATGTGTTTTATAAGCTAATTCCTTGTGTAGATTTGCAATGTATCTGTCCCTGGATGAGTTTCCTTCTTCTGTAATCAAAGCTGCTTCAAGAGAATATTTAGGCCCTTATACACGAGGCAGGTTTCCGGCGAAAGTTAGCTCGTTACTCTGTCAGCCATTATTTGGAGATGTTGGTGTTGGACGAGGGCAGACAAAGTTAAAACTCAAACACCAGGATTGAGTCCAAGAATTTTCGTTGGAAGCATGACCTTTCGGAACGCTACGCCTTCACCAGGTGTTTGTGATGTACACAATTGTAAGACACAGAATTTATAGCAAAAGTTTACAGTGTGGTGGAAATGAAATTATACTTTGAAAACTACCTTGATTGTTTGCTGAGTTTCTCATCTGTTAGAATGACCATGATAGTTTCACTTCTTTCATATATAAATCAAAAAACTTTTTTTAAAAGTTACATTCTCAGGTTAACTGAAACAATTGGTGTCAGCTCAGATAAGATGTTGAGATATTGAAGGTGTTAGCCCCCTTCGTTCCCTGCCTGTACCATAATGTTTAAACTGATTCTAATCTAACAAGTGAGTTAACAGATTCTTACTTGGATTCATGCAGTTTTTGAGCAAAGTAGGATGTTACTCTGCAAGTACAAATTCACCCCGCATACGTATATGTGTATGTGTGCATGTCGGTTTTGTGTGTGTGTGCGCGTGTATGTGTGTGTGCCTGGGGTGGGTGTTTGTGAGTGGCTGTGAGAGAGTGTGTATATATGTGTGTGTGAGTGTAAAGTCATCGAAGTCTGTGAGAGGGTGCATGTGTGAGTGAATGTTGGAGTGTGTGCGTAACTGGGGTGCGGGTTTTGCGTGTCTGTGTCAGAGAGTGTATAGGTGTGTGTGAGTGTAAAGGGTCTTGTCTGTGAGCGGATGCATGTGGGAGTGAGGGAGTGTGTGTCTGTAGGAGTGTGTGAGTGTCTGTGTACATGTCTGTGCATAGGAGTGTCTGTGTGTGCATGTGTGTGTGTCTGTGGTGGGTGTTTGTGAGTGACTGTGAGAGAGCGTGCATGTGTGAGTGTGTGAGTGTAAAGTGGTCCAAGTCTGTGAGAGGATGAAATGTGTGAGTGTGGGAGTATGTGCCTGTAGGACTGTGTGTAAGTGTCTGTGTGCGTGACTGTACATAGGAGTGTCTTTGTCTGTATAGTGCAAAGGTGGTCACCTGTAGTGTGATGTGAACCCAAGGTCCCGGTTGAGGCCCTCCCTATGGGTACCGATCTTAGCTATCAGCATGTGGTCTGCCACGTTTCGGTGCTGCCAGTGCCGAAGTCCGCCTTGGAGGATGGGCACCCGCAGGTCCGAGATCGAATGTCCTGGAACGCTGAAGTGTTCTCCAACTGGAAAGGAACACTCCTGTCTGTTGATTGTTGTGTGGTGCCCATTCATACATTGCCGTATCCTTTGCTCTGTTTCATCAATGTTTCATGCCTCAGGGCATCCTTGCCTGCAGCATATGAGATACACAACGTTGGCTGAATCGCAAACGTACCTGCAACGTAAATGGTGGGACGTGTTCCGACCTGTAATGATGGTATGTATGTCCACACTCTGACACGTCTTGCAGCGCCTACTGTAGCAAGGTTGTATGGAGTTTCCCTGCACACCGGGCGGTGATCTGTTTGAGGTTTGGCGGCTCTTTGAAGGCGAGCAGTGGCGGTGTGGGAAAGGTCTTGGCCAGGTGCTCAACCTCATTGATAATGTGTTGCGGGTCGCGAAGAACATGGCGTAGTTTCTCAGCTCCTGGGAAGTACTGGACAGCGAGGGTATCCTGTCAATTGCAACACGTGTTGGTCTCCTGAGTAGGTCATTCCGGTTCCTTGCTACGGCACGTCGGAACTGGAGGTGGACTAGTTGAGCATTATACCCCGTTATTATGAGTGCATCCTGAGTATTTCCAGATGCCCATGCGTTACTCCTCATCTGAACAGATCCGATGTATGCGCAGTGCTTTTCCACAGAAGATGGCTGTTTAAGATGTTTTGGGTGGAATCTGGAGAAGTGCAGCGTTGTGAATTTGTCTGTGGGTTTGAGGTAGAGTATGGTGCTGAGGTGTCCAACCTTGATTGAGATGCATATGTCCAAGAATGAGAAAGATTGTAGACAGAAGTCCATGGTGAGTTTGATGGTGGGATGAAACTTGTGGACATCATTGTGTAGTTTTTTCAAAGACTCCTCACCAGAGGAATGAATTGTCGTCAATGTACCTGGTGTATACTGTTAGTTGGATCTCCTGAGTAGAGAAGAATTCTTGTCAGAACCTGTGCATGAAGGTGTTGGCATACTGGAGTGCAAATCCATTCCCCATGGTTGTTCTCTGTTTATGGATAAAGATCTAGTCGTCAAAGGTGAAGAGGTTGTGGTCGAGGATAAAGCAGATGAGATGTAGGACGGTGCTGGGAGATTGGCAGTTGTTGCTAGTGAGTACTGAGGCTGTTTCCACAATGACGTAATTGTAGGGGGTGTTGGTGTAGAGTGCTGAAACGTCCATTGCTCCGAGGAATGTTCCTGGCTCGACTGGTCCGTGGGTGCTATGCTTTGCAAGAAATCCGATGTATCCCCACAGAAGCTGGGGATCCCCTGTACAAAGGGTTTCAAGATGCCTTCAACATATCCGGAGTATATTCTCACACAGGGTGCCATTGCTTGAAACGATGGGACGTCCTGGTGTATTGGTTTTGTGTATATTTGGAAAACAGTAGAAGTCGCCTACGTGAGAAGTAATTGGAATACATTGGTTCTCTATCAGCAACGGTTTTTTGAAAAAACTTACGTTTATTTAAATGTCGTCAGAAACTGGCTGTTCTTCTCCAACTGAACTTGCCATCAATTTCACTAGTTGACTTTTGTTACATCTGTTGAGACCTCAAGTATTTCTTGAGCTGCTTTTATCCAAGCAAATTTGAGAGTATTCATTATGTCGGACGTTGGCTTAAAGATGGTGGAATGTGGGACTGATTTATCCGCCACAGTCGCCCTGACATCTAATCTGTTCCTTTTAAGGTTGATCATAAGTACATTTAAAAGGCTGGGCAATGATAAGTACCTTGATATTGATTGTTGGAGACTCAACGATGGCAATATTTAAAAAAAAAGAAATTAACGAGAGTGCACAATTATAGAATTATTTATAAGAGAATGTATTCTGTCAAGTTCACCGTCTGAAATTGTGCTTGAAACAGGTGGAGCTGATGCACTTAGGAATGCAATGGATGATACTTGATATAGAAACAATATTTCGCGTTACGAAGGAAGGAAATAAGTATGATTCTGTGTCATAATGACCATTCAAATAGCTGCTGCAAACATGGCGAACGGAGTGGTGGAACTCTGAAACAACAACAACAATGCTGTATTTGAATTGCACTGTAATTTGGAAGTTGAGGGCTGCCAAATCATTTGTCGGCAAATGTCATTTCTTTTTCTGAAATGCGGAAATGATATGAGATGACAATGAGATGCTGGACACTTTCCTGAGTAAACTGTAAGACAGCTCAGACTTTGTTCACCTCTGAGAGACTGCGTGGAGTTATGTGGCTGGTGAGGTGCATGTTAGGGATAAATACATAACTGTCCAATTGCCTGTCCAAAGTGATCAGAGACATTTTTATTCCCTTCATATCCCTGAGATGGAAATATTTCTGTGAATTGTGTCAATCCCCAGACCTTTAGACTGCTCTGGTCCCCCTGAGGAGAGATCAGCCACCAGCTTGTACTAACCCACTGGGTTAATCTCAAAGATGTAACAACAATCGGCTAGTTACTAAAGGCTCTTTTGATGCCATGGAAATATCCCCATCGTTGACGAATGAGGGTTCGTTTCAGCTCCCTTATCTGATCATAACAGGCATCACTTTGAAAATAACCTCGATTGTGCTGTTTGCCACCATCACCGTGCGAAATGGGACAGACTTAAGAAATATCTGTCAACTCAAGACTCAGAATCTACAAGCACTGTCGGCCAACAACAGCAGAGCAATTATACTCCAGCAAAACCTGTCACCTCATGTCCTGGCATATTCCCCAGTCAGCCATTACCATTCATGCTGAGGGATCAGCCCAGGATCAATGAAGACTTCAGGAATGCATGTCAGGAGCAGAAAGCTGCACAACTGAAGATGAGGTGTCAACCTTGTGAAGCTAACAAATATGCCTACATGCAGGCCAAGCAACATAAGCAATTATTGCTAGACAGTGCCAAATGATCTCACAACTGCAGAATTGCAGACCTGCATATCCAGTTGTGACTGGTGTTGAATGGTGGTTAAACAACTTACTGAAGGAGGCGGCTCTTCAGATATCCCCATTATTAATAATGGAACAATTCAGCCTATTAGTGCCAAAGATAAGGCTGAAGATTTTGCAGCAAACTTTACCCAGAAGTGCAGAATGGTTGATACATCTCGGCCTTCTCCAATTGCCCTCAACATGATAGAAACGATCCTTCAGCAAATCATATTCCATCCACGTGATATTAAGAATATTCGGAGGTACTGAATACTGCAAAGTCTACGTGCCCAGAAAAAATCCGGCAATAATACTAAAAATTTGTGTTCCTGAACGTGCAGCTTTCCTTGCCAAGCTGTTCCTGTACAGTTACAATGCCGGCATGCACTCGACAAAGTGGACACTGTGCCCTGAACACAAAAGGCAGGACTAATTCAATTTGGCGAAACAGCGCCCCAACAGTCTGCTTTCGATCTTTTCGGTCACTTTCCATAGCAAATTTGGGTATATTTCCTGTTTACGAATTCCACCCATACTGACTCAGCAGACAAACCCTCCTTGACAACCAACAGAGCTGCTTTCTGCAGCTGTGATATTCCCCTGGTTAGGAATGCCGCTCCCCTTCCTCATTTACCCCCCTCTTTATTCCTTTTGAAGAAACAACCCTGGAATATTCAAAAACCATTACTGCTGATGATATCTAAGTCAACATAATGGCCACTGCATCAGAGATCCTTGTACCGATAAGTGCTCTAAGTTCACCACTCACATTCTGAAAATTCTTGTGTTAAAATAGACACACTTCAAATCATCACACTGACTGTAACTTTGCCCTAGCAATTGTCTATCCTTCTACACAGTCTCTCTGTGCGCTGCATCTGCCATTTCACCAGTTATTCCATCCTCTGATCTTTGATGCGGTCCACATCCCTCTAGCAAACGAATTTAAACCCTTCTGGAGAGCTCTTGCGGATCTCCTGCCAGGGATATTGGTGCCCATGCAGATCCAGTTCCCTAATGTGGTCTGTGAGGAGCTATATTTGGGGGCACTTCTCGCAGGGAAGTCTGTAGGGACAATAGTGGTGACCCTTCCTTCCCACATTCTGCAGGAAGAGCATGCAACTGCGTTCACTGACATCTCCCATGTCCTAATTTGTCAAAAGAGATTAATAAAAATGCAACCTTACCTCACCAACCCTCCACAGACCTCACCAACCCTCCACAGAGCATCTACATTTATTGGATAGAGAGGAGGAAGGGTGCCAGACACTAGATGTGTCGTGCTCCAGATTTAGCTGTTGCCCGAATATATTAATTCACTTGCCAAGCAGTCCGACGTGTCTGCTTCCGCAGCTCTTAAGATTGTCCTCCAACGATTCACGAAGTAATTATTTAATATTCAGTCTTAGTTTCCCGGCTCTGCCTGGCTCGTGTTTTCTCGAATCTCCCTGCTGAAACATTGCAAATTAATCTCTTCCCCTTTGTCGGTACTTAGCCCCTGACCCTCTGTTCATATGCTCACACATGGGTGTTTAAAATGTTGCAATCATATCCTTTTCCATGACTTCCCTGGCAGATCATTCCATGCACCCACAACCCTTTCTGTGACAAATATGACCGTTAGTTCCCTTTTAAATAATTCCCCTCTCATCCTAATCTTACACACACTAGTTTTGGATTCCACAATTCAGTGGAAAGTCCTTGCCTGCATATCCCCTGTCTGTGTGAGTTTCTTCCCGTTGCTCTGCATTCCTCCCACAATCTAAAGATGTGCAGGTTAGATCAATTGGCCATGGTAAATTGCCCATAGTGTTCAGAGATATGATGGTTGAGTACATTATTCACGGGTAAGTTTAGGATATTATGGCAGGGAATGCGTTTGCGTGTGACATTCTGTTGAGGGTCGGTTGGGATTTCTTAGAAAGAAGGGTCTGTTTGCATTCTGTTGGGATTCTGTGACTCCATGATTCTCTGCCCACATGATTGCATCAACCTCTGTAAAGTCACACCTCAGATCAGGCCTATACAGCCTCACTCTATAGCGAAACTTTTCCAACTCTTGTAAATAAAAGATGTCACGAAGATCCTACATTCTGCACCATTTGCGACTTTTCTCCTCCCCCCAGCACCCCACACCACTAAGTGAAACTGACAATTTCTCTGTCTAAACTTGGATCCCTACCTCCTATGCAATTCTGGTGACAGAACGTTCACGTACTTCCTGCAACTCAGAAATACCGCGCAGATCCGACTTCCTCAAGCTCCCTCATCTCCTGAGGAGTGGTGATCTTCTAGTTCAACCTCAACCAAATCTATCCCAATGGTTAAACATTTCGTATGATCTGTTTTTGTTTTCTTCATTGTTTACCTCCGAAGTGGCGCCAGTCGCCATCCTGTCCAAATCTCTTTCTCAAAGCTTTTTGCAATCCGTATCCTCATTGTGAATCACCAGTTTTCTCACTGCCTGTTTTGCAGCAAGCCATGAGTAAGGCACATGGTAAGTCGGCCTTTATTTCTGTAGGGCAGGACTTAAGCCAGAGCGATGACTCGTTAACGTTATGAAAAGTGTGAGTGAGAGCACACCTGGAGTATTGTGTGCCCTCTCAAATACGACATGCTCACCATAGTCACACTGCCTATCAAGACTGATCCGCGACTTAATAAGATCACGCCGATCTGATCATCCTCAGTTCCCTTGTCATGCCCATATCATCGATTCGCTTCCTGATTAAATCGTTCTCGATCACAGTCTTGAATGGACCCATCATCGACTCCCTCTGCGATAAAAATTTCTATTCGTTATCCTCTGAGAGAAGAATTTCCTTCTCATGTCTGTGGGTATCTCCTTACGATGAGATCAAGCACTGCCTGCTTAGATTCACTCTCACAAAGGAAATGACATCCCCTCAGTTTCACTGACAAGTTCCTGAACAACTTTGTGTATTTGAATAGAGCTAGCTCTTCTCAACTCCAGTGAGTACAGGTTCAATCCACTCAAACGCTCCTTATAGGACAGCCCCCCGTCTCTTGACTGAACCTGGGGTGTCTTCTCATAAGCAAGATTGGGAATTAGGCTCAAAGCCAGCGGTGAAATCAGGAATGAGATTCATCCCGCAGGCATTGATCGGCCTTCCACGAATCTGTGTCCAAGTAGAAAGAACAATTTTTGACAGAGCTTCGATTAAACTGATCATGGCTCCATCTGATTCTCAGACCTTGCGTACGGGGTTGAGCAGTTATCTAAGTCGGTCGTGATGCCTCGAGAAGTATTTCGGTGGAACATTGTAAAACATTGCTCATGTCACAGGAAGAGTACTGAGTGCTCTTCTGGAATGCATACGATAGGAGCAATGC